>NC_073305.1:12801776-12895286 GCF_027595985.1 Sorex araneus
GAGCAACGCAGATATGGCCCCCCAAAAATAGACAAAAAGGAAGATGACCCAAGTTACTGTTACTCAAAAATAAACAATAAATACTTAAATTCCTCATATTTGATATCCAGCATCACAGACCATCATGGGTCATTAAAATGGCTTCAGAATGGCTTGACTAACAATTCTTTACACTCAGAAGGACTCTAAACTCTGCTAGGAAAAGGAAGTAACTTAGTGAATGTAATGGCCTGAAGTCAAGTGTACAACCTTTCACCTGTCATAAATGACTCGTGTCTAAGCTATCTATTGCACATGTCTGAAGTATAATAGAAATGGGCATAGCTGCTGAGAGAAAGACATAAGGTTCTTAATTATTAGTTCGCTCTAAAGTATGTCCATCCATCTGAACACTGGAAAACTTTATAACTACTAATAATTTTTATTAATTCAGAAAATACCAAATAGTTCTGGGGTATTGCTCAGATGATGTGTCTGGAAGGAGATATAATATAGGAAAGAGCATAGTCTTAGGTATCACATTCCAGAGGGTCAAAGCCAATAACTATAACCTGCCAATTGCATGATATTTGGATACTTTTTCTCTCTGTACCTCAGTTGTTGCCACTTGTATAAGTAATGATATGACACCATGGTATCGCAAAGATGAAAATTATTTATGCATTGTAGTCTGGGATAGATTTGACCATCATTGTATAATTGTTTCCAACTTCATGTACCATTTTTGTGTTAAAATTATGCATGTTCTTTGTCATATATCAGAGCCTAACCCTGTAGGTAGAAAATACACCTCTGGCCCATTGAAGTTGTATTTAACCAAATGACCTCCTTTAGTCAATAGATTATTAATATAAGTGGCATAATCAGAAGCTAAAAAAAAAAAAAAAAAGAAACCCTGTCTGTTCAAGTGCACGGTTTCCTTTCATTTTATCAGAAAAAACACACGGAAGCCTTGCCATTGTATGAACGAGCACTGAAGATTTACGAAGACAGCCTCGGTCGGATGCATCCTCGAGTTGGAGAAACATTAAAAAACTTAGCCGTGCTTAGGTAAGAATCATTCCACTTTGCTCGTGCAACCAGGCTCCCTTTTAGAACAGCTTTAATGGAATGCACTGTAGAACTCAAGTAGGCATATTTATTCCCGAGTACGTTTTCTTAGGTGAGCAGGGGCACTTTTGGTTTCTTGGGTTGATTTACTTCAAGTGATACTAAACTCCTCGGGTTGTAGAGAATGACTCCTGTTAAGGTTCTCTGCATCCATTTCAACACTGTCCCCATGGTATCCGTTAAGACCCGAGCATATTCCCCGGTGGTAAAGAAAGAGAATAGGTGGACATTCTGCACGGGTCTGCTGGGCAATAGCCTAACATCATCTAGAATTACGAGGTTACGGTCTCATTTTAAGAATTTTTCTTTCAAAGCTATGAAGAAGGGGATTTTGAAAAGGCCGCCGAACTCTACAAAAGGGCAATGGAAATCAAAGAAGCAGAAACATCCCTTCTGGGTGGAAAAGCTCCTTCCCAACATTCATCCAGTGGAGACGCCTGCAGTGTAAAAACCACCCATTCTCCTAATGTTTTCCTTCATCAAGGACCAAGGTAATAGCAGTCACGACCAGTCATCGGAAACATACTTTAAGAGAGAACAGAATGTGGGGCGGAGCAATAGCACAGCGGAAACGTACCTTAAGAGAGAACAGAATGTGGGGCGGAACAATAGCACAGAGGGTAGGGCGTTTGCCTTGCGTGCAGCGGACCCTGGTTCGATTCCCAGCATCCCATATGGTCCCCTGAGCACGGCCAGGGGTAATTCCTGAGTGCAGAGCCAGGAGTAAGCCCTGTGCATCACCAGGTGTGACCCAAAAAGAAAGAAAGAAAAAGAACAGAATGAGGAAGCATGAGGAAAGTTAGAATTTAAAACTTATTAAAAGGAAATTTTTGGGGCTGGAGAGATAGCACAGCGGGTAGGGCGTTTGCCTTGCACGTGGCCGACCCGGGTTCGATCCCCGGCATCCCATATGGTCCCCCCAGCACCGCACCGCCAGGAGTAATTCCTGAGTGCAAAGCCAGGAGTAACCCCTGAGCATCGCTGGGTGTGACCCAAAAAGCAAAAATAAATAAATAAATAAAAGGAAATTTTATTTTCTATTTGGCATTTCCACTGTGTATTATATTTGTATGAAATATCATCCATGAAAATTCCCAGGTGTATAATATTTGTATGAATGTGACTTCCCCTGTATTTCCACTGTGTATGATATTTGCACAAAACTGCATTGGACAACACTGATGTCTGAGTCAGGAATGTCAGTGTCAGACATTTAAAAAGAAATGAACTTTCCAGTTGCACAGGATCCAAGGAGGAGGATACAGCTGATCCTAAGGTGGAATGATAAGTGTACCCCAGAGGTCTGGTCTGCGTGTGGAGCTGACAGACAGCAGACGGCGCTTCAAGCATCCCCTTCTCCCTTCATCTCTCCAGAGAGATTCTGGCTTCACCATTCTTTGTCCTGCTTTCCCAGTATTAGCCTGGCGCTATTCTCTACCTCAAAGGAAAGTTTCGAGGAGTAAGGGATATTAAAATAACTCGAGCCTTCACTGCACAGACGGGCTCTCGAGCTCTCTACACTGCTGTACGCTGTTGTTGTTTGTCCGGGCATAACGAGTGGAGTTGTTCGTGCCGTGACAGGTCGACTCATCCGCATTCTTTGACCGTTTCCCAAATATGGACATGAAATTTCCCTACACCTTCTTAAGTGGTCTAAACCTGACCCTTCATTTTGCTCAAACTCATTAGGCTGCCATTTTCTACTGAAAAAATATTTTTATAGATTTTATAAATATTGCCATATTTGGGCACTTGTTTTATGTCATTTATGTACTTATATATAATAAAAACTTCAGTCTTAATACCTGTAAGAGTCCTATGTGTACAGAAGATAAACAGTTGTACTTCATGATTTGAGAAGTGCAATTTCAAGTTCTCGTTTTCCTACTGCAGTTTACCAAGGTTCTATTTAGAGAACCAAGAAATATGGTGAGAGCAGGGGAGACAGCTCAGAGAGCTGGAGTCCCGTGGGAGGGCCAGCACTGGGTTGACCCTGAGCTCTGCCCCCAGCACCCCAGCACCTGAGCCCCTGGGTACAGCCCCTATGAAAACAATAAAGGGCTGGAATGTAGCTCAGCAACAGAACATTTGCCTTGGATGGGTGGTACCTGGGCTTGATTTTAGCTTGACATAAAATTTTAAGGTTAGAGCCATGAACAACATCTCTGTGTGTACTTGACATTCTCAAATAAGAATATTATGTTCACCTTAATACATGCTGTAGTTGTCACATAAATCAAGATAAATCTGAAGGAGTAGGATCCACATTATAGGAGTTACTTGATATCATGAACAAAAAGAAATATGAAAATAAAGAGTATTGGGGAGATTCAGTTTTAATAAATATTCTTCAATGGTTATTGCCTTTTTATATTGACTGGTGAATTTATAGTTACTCAGGATGCATTTTATATGAAGAAACCCGTAATACATAGTCTTTACTATACAAAACACTTGACTAACATTGCAAAGTAAATTCCCATGAACATGAGGCGAGACAAAGCTGAACACTATTTTACTAAATAACATAAAATTCAGTGGTAAATTTTTAATGACAAATTAAATTCTCATATTCAGCTCCTTGTAAGTGTGCATGGCTTGCACAGCTGAGAGGACACTTTAAAATGTTTGCAAAATCTAGCACTTTTTTTTCTGGTAAAATAATCCATTTCCAATTATTTTTAAAAAGGGTAATATTCGATCAAGAACTTAGGTGAGATTCAGTGTCACCAGAGACACCACAGTGTAAGGCAGCAAGAATGGGGGAAAGTGCAAAAGATGTAAATTTGGGCCATTAAACTTTATAAAAATACATTTTTCTTTTTTTTTGTTTCTTGGGTCACACCCAGCAATGCTCAGGGGTTACTCCTGGCGGTGCTCAGGGGACCATATGGGATGCTGGGAATCAAACCTGGGTTGGCCGCGTGTAAGGCAAACGCCCTACTCACTGTGCTGTCACTCCAGCCCCAATATACATTTTTCAACTAGAAGCAAATCCTTAGACCAAATCAGTGTATCAGAGGATCCAATGGAATGAGATTATTTTAGAAAAATTACGGGGTATTTTTTTTTTAATTCAAAGTACCTCTAGTAACTAGAAAAACCACTTTACAAATGAATACACTAAACAAAACCCAAAAAACCAAAACAGCGAGTGACCTATCGAGGCAACATAAATAGGTTTCAAGGTTAGAAAAACAAGCCTCACCGCCAGCTTTCCTGACTCACTGTAAACACAAGCATCACAACATGATCCCTGAACCTCACAAGGAGTATTTTGGACATATCCGATACAGAGGGCTTTCTAAAATCAGTATTTAGGACTTTGATTTTGTCAGTGGAAAGTACACTTATTTTTTTTCAATAATGCCGCCCCTTAGCTCAGAGGCACAAGTCAAACATTCAGTGCTCACAAAGCAAAAAATAAGACAGACTAGTAACAGTCTACAGGCAACACAGCCTTTGGTCTCCAAACCATTAGGGATTTATTTCTATCGGGGCTTTCTAAGCCTTCATGATATCTATAAGCAAATCCAGAGAAAACCACAGAGGCCACTGCAGAGCGGCCTCCGGCCTCCCTCATGCCTTATTATCCAACACAATACCCAGTTACAGATCAAGTTTAAATAAATATCTGAAAACACAATTCACGTGGTTACAAACTTTTCCAGTGACTATTACCTCAGCACAGATTTTCTGAGGAAACATCTGAGAGGTTATTTCATTTGGCAGATTAACTGTATCAAATTCAGCATTTCCCGGGCTAAGAGTGGGAAGCGGTTTTCCTGCAGAGTGCAAATCCGAGCACAGGTGAGCAGATGATGCACTTCCAGACCAACAGAGGAGACTTGGTCCCTCTGCCGACCTCTGAGACCACACGCCACTTTACAGCCCAAGGCCGAGCTCGAGCCCACAAAGGCAGAAAGAAAATAAGGCTGCAGCCAACTGGCCCCTCTCCCTCCTCCCCAAAGGCCAAAGCATTGGAATGATAAATCTCCCATCAGATTTATAATGGTCTACAGAAATCCTCTGACACTTTCTTACCAGAATGAAACATGAGTTTCAGTTAAAGGCCCTGGAGCGGCCAACACAGGGTGACAGTATTTTCCCAGAGTAAGACTCTGGGATCATTATATAGCAGCTGACATCGTCCTAGGTTTTCGTCCTTTTTAAAATAGTTCCTTTCAATTGCATGAGAAAAAAATAAATTCTTAAAGTAGACATAGGAAATCAAACATTGCTCAGTCCATGATCTACATATTCTTCATCTTGGCCATGAGGTCTTCCAGGCTTTCACCGGAGTCTTCTACTGCTACCTCCGGTCCAGACTCTTCCTGCTCCCAACAAAGGGGGGAAACAGAACAGACAACCTGATACAAATGCTGCCGCTGAGACACACGACCGGTAAGCGCGCGCGCTCTCTGCCCTTATTATTTCTCCAAATACAACTTTTATTTTAAAAAAGTATTTTAAAAAAAGAAATAAAGAAAAGAGAAAGAAGCAAGCCTTCTAGAATTTCAAAGAGACTGATTTTATTCCCCCTCCCCTTTAGGATTCCCACGGCACTGAAGTGGTATTTTTAAACAGTATGATGGCTAATGGACTGGAGCGATAGCACAGTGAGCAGTGCGTTTGCCTTGCGCACAGCCGACCCGGGTTCGATTCCTCCGTCCCTTTCGGAGAGCCCGGCAAGCTACTGAGAGTATCCTGCCTGCATGGCAGAGCCTGGCAAGCTACCCGTGGCGTATTCAATATGCCAAAAACAGTAACAAGTCTCACAATGGAGACGTTACTGGTGCCCACTGAAGCAAATTGATGAACAATGGGACGACAGTGCTACAGTGCAGTGATATGGTGGCTAACGCTGTCAACAAATGCTGTGTCAGGCAGAATCTGTCTGATCCTTCAATAACAACCACCAAATGATGCCTATGTTCCCAAAGCTCAGAATGTGTTATACTTCTCTCCACATTAACACCAAGTACCTCTCCACATTGTTTGGAGGGTTGTGGTAGTGGCGGGGGTGGGAGTGGGGGTGACCACATCTAGCAGTGCTCGGGATCAAATCCAGACCACCTGCACGCCCAGCACTGCACTCCGGCTCTCTGGGCTGGCTCCCTGGCTCTTTCCCACATCTGAGCCCTACACTGTAGCAGACCTAAAATGGGGGCTGGACGAAAGCCCAGTGGTGACTGCGGGAGCCTGGCAGCTCTGTCTGCACCCGGCTGTCCTGCTGCTGGGTCCCACAACTAAAGCAACATCCCGGGGCACCACGGCCAGGCGAGTGTGGGCGCGCAGGAAGGGTGTGAGCACTGCAGCCACTTGTGGGAGCACCAGAGCCAAGCCTCAGCAACCCCGGGGCGCCGTATCAACAGAGGGAAGGGAAGGGGAAAATTCAGGCAACAGAAGACGAGACCAAAGTTTCTCTTACATCTTTACTCACGCAAATCCTAGTTTAGACGTACCTTTTTGGGAATCGTGTACGCCACTGTGATTCCTTCAGGTAAATCGGGAACTGGGCCTGAAGAATTCTTCAGTTCCTCTTCTGAAACCTCAGACACCAACTCAATACCTGGAGGGTTCAATTGGCCCGAATTAGTTTCTTTTTCTTTTTCTTTTTTTGCTTTTTGGGTCACACCCAGCGATGCACAGGGGTTACTCCTGGCTCTGCACTCAGGAATTACTCCTGGCGGTGCTCAGGGGACCATATGGGATGCTGGGATTTGAACCCAGGTTGGCCGTGTGCAAGGCAAACGCCCTACCCACTGTGCTATCACTCCAGCCCCTGGTCCGCATTAGTTTCTAAGGCACTTAATAAGCAGTTGTTACGAAAACAAGCCTGATCTTAAACATAACTCGCTTCCCGGCCATCAGGGCTCTGCCGCAAGAGCCGCTTTACACTGGCCTACCCCACTCATTGTCTTCATGGATTATCTCCTCCACCTCGGGAACAGTCTCCGGTCTGGGCAGTGCTGCCTCCTTTTTCTGCAGAAATCAAACAGCATCAGAGCGTTTTCCCTCAGTCTTTATTATCAGACTTAACCCGGTATTCAGACGAGATATCATCTTATCAAAAGAAAGATAAACTTTTGGTTTTGAATTTTTAATTTTGAAGCATATAATAAAAGGTTAAAAATCCATTTTTCCTTTATTTCAAGTCTAAATTTTTTTGGTTGCCCTCTCCATTATGATCTCCCACACATGCTGACAGACTGAAACATACCTTATATTCTTCCTGCTGTCTCCTGCAATTCCTGTCATCACACTGAGGATTTGGCTTCATGGACATGGTTGGAAAAAAATCCTGCATTGCATTGTATCCAAGATAAAAACTAACAGTACCGAAGTTTAACAGAAACCTAGAAAAATAAGTCAGAGTTGCTATGAATATACAAAATCATAAAAGAATTTGAATTGAGCTTTTAAAAATGATTCTTAAGTAGGCAAATTAATTTTATATCAAATACCCAGAAAATAATGATTTTTCTCTTGTTTACAGGGTCTGGCCTCGTAGATATTTGTTAAATGAAGGCAGGAGAGAGAAGCTTGCTTCATTTCATCAAGCATAGAGTATAGTTTAATTTTTTAAGCTCTTAATAAAGGGCTGCCAACTAAACTCCGACATGTCAACAACCTCAAGAGGCAAAGTGAGAGGCCAGAGAGAGCTCGATGGGTAAGCACTTGAGCAAGTGGAAAGGCCGGTTCAATCCCCAGCACTGCAGAGTCCTCTGAGCACTGCTGGGGGCGGCCCCTGCACCAACTCAATATCTGGAGGGTTCAATTGGCCCGCATTAGTTTCCAAGGCACTTAATAAGCAGTCGTTACTGAAAACAAGCCTGGTCTTAAACATAACTCGATGATCCAAGAACAGACCCCAAGCACCACAGTGGTAGAGGCAGAAACAAATGGCTCAAGGCAGGGGACACTTAAGGGTCTCTGCCTTTAATAAACTGTGAACTAAACCTTCGGGCCAGAGAGATGGCTCAATGGGCTGGGTGCATGCTTTGCACACAAGAGGGTTCCCCAAGGAGTAGGGAATGATCTGCAAGCACAGAGGTACTGGGGTGCAGCCCCTCTTCCAAAAGAAGGAAGCTTTGCATTTTCGAACTTTAGTCTCAATGGTATAGTTATAGTCGTTGAGATATCAGAGATATTACTCTGGTTATAGTTTAATCACATTCACATTATTTTCAGCAAAAGTCAAATCAAAATATTCAAAACAAATGTGGTTATGTCTAATTTTCCACCTTCAATCTAACCAACAAAAATTAAGGCCACTGGGTCTTAATGCTTCATTAATATACCAGTACTGTCTTGCCAATTAACCAAGAACTGTTCTAAGTATACACTGTAATCCATGACTGTATTAACATGTTATATACATTAATGCATTAGTAAACATACTGTAGCACTGTCTTCCGGTTGTTCATCAATTTGCTCGAGTGGGCACCAGTAACGTCTCCATGTGAGACTTGTTGTTACTGTTTTTGGCATACTGAATACACCATGGGTAGCTTGCCAGGTTCTGCCGTGCGGGCAGGATACTCTCAGTAGCTTGCTGGGCAATCTGAAAGGGACTGAGGAATCGAACCCAGGTCGACCGCGTGCAAGGCCTTATCCGCTGTGCTATCACTCCAGTCCTTTATCATCATCATCATCACCATCATCATCATCACCACCACCACCATCACCATCATCATCATCTGATTTTCTCGAGCGGTCTCAGTAACGTCTCCATTCGTCCTAGCCCTGAGATTTTAGGAGCCTCTCTTTACTCGTCCTTCCCAATGGAGGCTCTTTCAGGGTCAGGGGAATGAGACCCATCATTGTTACTGGTTTGGGCATATGAATACGCCACGGGGAGCTTGCCAGGCTCTCCCATGCAGGCAGGAAACTCTTAGTAGCTTGCCAGGTTCTCCAAGAGGGAGAACTTCGCGGCCACATGCTCCCGAGACTATAAACCAAGCTCCAGAGACTATTAGTAAACACAGTATACATATATAAAAACAGACAATTGTCAAGAGTCTTGTGCTCTACTGACTAAGCTAACCCGGGCAGGGCACTATATAGACAAAATGAAAACAAAAAGTACTTAGATGGCAATTCTACTATTTGAAATGCTTCATGAAATATAGTTGCTCTTACCAATACCTAAGTGGACCACTGGGGAAAATGAGTCCCGACTCACTTTAACACGTTCTGGACCAAGATGCCGGCGACCACTCCCATGGTGGTGGGGAGGCTGGCGGCACACACGCCTTCCCGTTTCAGTGTCTTCTCGTCGATATTTGCCGCAACCACAAGCGGCGGGGCACACTGTGCGTGAGGAGAAGCAAAGAAGGTGTATTCCAGCAGGGAAGGAAGGAGAGCAGAGTGTTTCAAACAGGACTCTGCCACACCCAAACCGGCTTCATCTCCGAGCTGGGAATTTGTTTTCAATGCCCCTAGGAACTCTAGCAGTTGCCTCATAAATGGAAAATAACCCAAAGTGGATGACGCATACCGCAAAACAGGCAGATTCCCCAGGAATGATGAGCTGTATGTGTCCGGACACTGCATTCTCACTGACCCCCGACTCCATCCACGTTTGTCCCAGTTCATTACAAGCCTTAGTAGAAAAGAGGTGAGAACACCAAAGAACAGGGAAATTCAGTTACCTGAAGTGCTGAAGAACATGTAGGGTTTAGCTATATGAATCACTAAAGGTTGTTAAAAGCACATTTTCAAAATAAAAGCAGAGAGCTGTAAACAGTGGGGTTCTTTAATCGCAACTTGGCAGTTGCCATAGTCTCCTGAAAAAGCCAGAGGGCAGAGAGGACAGGGCCAGCAAGGCAGCTGAGAGGCTGAGGCATTGCCTTGCATGTGGACAACCCCGCCCTAGCACAGAGCTAGGAGCAGCCACTAGGTGTGGCTCCAAAACAAAAACAACATAATAAAAGTAAACAGGATTCAAAAATGGAATAAGCTGGAACTAGAGGCTTTGAGGCCACACCTGACAGTGCTCAAGGATTACTCCTGGCTCTGTGCTCAGGGATCACTCCAGGCAGGGCTCCAAGGAACCAGGGGAACCTGGGACTGCAGGTGGAGGACTGAAACTGAATTGGTCATGTGCAAGTACCCCACCCATACTACTGTTTTTGCTCCTGGGATTAGTCTATTATCAACTCGATTGCTTATCAATGTAAAAATTAATTTTTCTAAAATAATTCCAAGCAATAAAAAGTCACGTGAAAAGTTGTCAATACAAGAATTCAAAGGAAATCCAGTACTTTCTTAAAAAAAAAAAAGTTTGTAGGCAATTATACATATTCTTATATTGACGTATAAAGTGAAGGGGGCCAGAATCATCATTCAGTGGGAGGGCATTATTAGCCTTGTACTCGGCCAACCTGGGTTCAACCCCCAGGATCCCATATGATCCCCCAGCACTGCCAGGAGTTAAGTCCTAAGTGCAGAGCCAGAAGTAACCTCTAAGCATCACTTGGGTGTGACACCCCACCAAAAAAAAAATCCCAAAATAAATAAATAAAAGTGAAGAGGCCAGGAAGCTAGCTCAAAGGGACAGAACTGCATGCAAAAAAACCCCAATCCCCAGCACCCCATGGTCTCAGAGCACTGGGAATGACTCTGGGCACCTGAGAATGTGACCCCCAAGCCTAAACAGACAGAGGAACTCACTGCTGGTCCAGAGTTCTATTTATTTCAAGAACTAGGTCCGATGCAGCTGCTATTTTACTGTTTCCCCCACCAGCTTAAGAGCAGGACAGGGACACAGGCCCAGCTGTGAGGCAACTGTGATATATTTCAAAAGGACGTGAAGAGAACATTAACTACAAATAAAACATGCTAAGGAAAGGGGCTAAAGGTAGAACTTTCAGGACAGGGAATATGCACAGAGAGAATATACAGAAAGAGGTAAATCCACAAGTCTAACACCTTGCACTCCAAAAATACTCACCGTATTTATTGCCATTCGGGCTTCGAAATTATCCACACAGCTGAGAACAAGGTCAACAGGTTTTCCCTCTTCTATCCCACCATTACTAGGCAAAGAAAAGAAATTTTATTCAAGAAGAATCAGGACACAAAACATGGTCACTATATTGTGTAGGCATTTATTACTTCCAGTAAGTATATTAATATTTAACATTAATTAACATACAGTGATACTTAATATTTAATAAATATTTAATAAATACATTTATTCTTAGAGTAAATACCTAAGTATAATTAAGATGCAATATTTCCAAATACTCCAGAATATATTGAGTAACCATTATGAATACATCAATGATACTACACTTTTTGTATAACAACCTACCAACTCATTGAATTAATTAGCAATAGATTTTCCTAATATGCTTATTTAATCGAGCTATATATGACATAAAATATTCATAAATAAAAATTTACCTTATTCTGTCCATGAAATGTTGAAAGTTTTCTACTGTAGTGATATTGTAATTGTGCACTTCAAAAAGAACATCAGGATTAATGTTCCTAAAAGAGTAAAGGGAAAGTTACAAAAATTACTACTGAAAGAAGTTTGGAAAGGGAACGGCAAGAGCTAAATACCATTGAAACATGCTGGAGAAATGGAGCGACCCGGTGCAGAGCCATCCAAGCACCGTAGGTGTGACCCAGCCCTCTGTCCTGGCCAAAAAAAATATAAATAAATAAATTCCAATAATTTCCCAATATATAAAAATCAAATCATCATGCTAATTTTTTCAAAGATACACAATGATTTATGAGAATGATATATAAAAAAAAAACCAGGAACAGGAGAAGAAAAAATCAAAGTCCTGCTTTAACTTTTTTGTCTCACTTCAAGGTCTAGGTTGAAACATGTAGAAGAATCCGGGCAAGGCTCCCACGGTGGGGGGAGGGAGGGAAGGAAAGAAGCCTTCAGCATCTGTGCGGGCTCCTACTCAGCAGGACAAAGACTCTCTTTGTTCCTTATTGCGCAAGGATGTTTGGAGCCACAGAGAAGTCCTCAGCTGAGGGCTGGCACAATCCCGCTGAATCCTGCTGGCTAGCTGCTACTCCATACAGTCTATTTTACTGTAAGAGCATTGAGAGTGGCTTTTACGTTTATTCAGTGGTTGAAGAAAAAAGAAATCAAAGGCATCGCCCTTCATAAGGCAAACGCTTTATTCCAAATCCCACAAAGGACATGTCAGCGTTCACAGGGTTTTGCTGGAGACAGGCCACCTGCCTGGGACAGCGACACACTGCGACTGCACAGCTGAAACGTCTGGGAGCACGGGCCCTCCACACCTCCACTACAGGCACCAGGGAGAGCGCAGGGGAGGGTGCTGGCCCTGTACGCAGCTGACCCTGATTCAATCCTGGCACAGCGTATGGTCCCCTAAGCATGGCCAGGGGTCACTCCTGAGCACAGAGCCATAAACAGCCCCTGAGCACCCCGGTGTGGGCCAGAAGCCCCCCCCTTCATTTAAAGTAAACAAACAAACCCCCTAAAATACCATCTAACCCTAAAACAAGCTGTGTGGGCCTGCTGGTGCCCCGTAAGGATGCAGTGCTGCTCGGGCCTGGGGCCACTAGGGGCCACCGGGACGCTACCCAGCAGAGCCAGGTAAGGGCATGCGGTGCCAGGCTCCAAACTCATGTTTTCCCACACCTAGAGGATGTGCTCCCCTGAGAACGAGCTCCCTATGCATACATTCAATGTACTTGTACCAAATACAAGTGGGATTTCCCCAAAATCTGTTCTTAAACTGCTTTCCCATTTACCTCAAGGTATGCTCTGCTGCTTCGACCTTACTCAGTCCCGCCTGGTGAGGTTGGAAAAACAGTCTATTCATGTTGGCCAGCTCCACCTTGTCATAGTCGAAGAGCAGCAACTAAAATGAACAGAGCAGCAAGCTGATGAAAAGAAGCTGAAACAACGAAGAGCAAACTCGTGGGCCTAGCACCTGGTAAGCTGCATGGTTGTAACAATGATATCAGCTAACTCCAAAATGCTGAATGCCATATTAACACACTGCTATGTTAGTAACAATAACCAATAAGTTAATAAGTTGTGCCTGAAATAAATACTGCCGACTCTCGGGACACAGGTGGTATTATCTGAGAAATAGATGATGTCCACAAGTCACACATGACACACCATGGACACGGGCCTCAAGCCCAGGTGTGCTCCAGTGGGTCCCTGCATCCTAACTATGACCTTACCTGCCGCTCTACGTGCTCTGTGGGAAAATTATTCCACTTTGTCAAAAATTGTGTAAAATACTGGGCTGGAGAGACAGCTCCAAGGGCTGTGTGTGGGAGAGTGGGTTTAATCCCTGGCGGTAGAACTCTGGAGCACCATGAGAGACCCCCACCCCCCACAACTGGGTGGAATCCCTCCCACCCCCCGCCACAAACACAAATAAATTGTGCCCTCAAATATGACTTTGTTTCACTTTTCTGATAAAAGTCAAGAACCTAATGAAATTTTAAAACAAGGTAAAAATAAATATGGCTGGAGCAATATACAGCCGGTAGGATGCTTGTCTTATGCGGCCAACCTGGTTCTATACCTGTCACCACAAAAAATCCCTGAGCACTGCCAGGAGTGACCTGTGAGCCCCACTGGTGTGCCTCCCCCCCCCCCACACACAAAAAGGTAAAAATAAAAGTCAATATAAAATTATAGCATAACATGATTCCTTTCGTGTAGCAAAACTATGCATATATACCCGTGGCATGCTAAATACTGATTCTAAATAGAATTACTAACCAGGTAACTGATTCCTGCCATTTGCACACAGCAATTTATGGCCTGTCACATACCCCTTGAAATGGTCCCACAGAGCCCCTTCTTTCTTGGGGGGACTCTCTGGTACTGGGAATCGAACCCGGGGCTGCTGAATGCAAAGCATATATTCTAGCCCTCTGAGTCATCTCCCATCTGCAAGACTTCATTTCTTAGTAGCAAAAGAACGTTGGACACGAGGGTTTCCAGGATTCTTCCTTGATCTAAGATTCTGTGAGTTTCACTGAAAAGCCCAGGCATGGGGGCCTAGTGACTGAAAACACCAGTTCTCAAGGGGTCAGGACTGAGCCGTTCCTTCCCATCTCCCTGCCCTTTCGGGGTCCTGGTTGTCACGCCCATTAACGACATGATCCAGAGACTCACAAATGAATCTCAGAACAAAGCAGCTCGCTGCAGGGACGGCTCTGAAAACCAATTATTTAAATATTTAGAAACCCAAGAGCACGTGGACACCACATGAAATCTCATACTATTTTTTTTTTGCTTTTTTGTTCAATCACTGTGAGATAGACCCTTACAGACATCTTATACTATTCATAACACGCAATACAAAATAAATTTTCTTGCATCTGCCTGTAGGGCAGGCTTGATTGGTGGTGGGAAACTTCAAAAAAAAAAAAAATGGTGGTGGGAAGGTGTAATTGTGGTGGAACTGGTGTTGAAACATTGAACACACTCAATTATTGTGAACATTATGAAAATAAAATTTAAAAAATAATAAATTCTGTGTTTATAATATAGTTCTCAACATCCTAAATTTAACAATAAGACAAAATGAATTTTCTTCTCAGGTCAGAAACAAAGGAAAAAAAGGTTAAATCAGTCAATAAAAGCGTGTACTCAAGTCAAGTGCATGCTTGGGTGACTTAGGAGTTTAAAAACATATAGATAGGGGCTGGCAAGATGGTATAGTAGATAGGGCACTTGCCTGCACGCAAACGACCCAGTTTCAATCCCCAGCATCCCGTATGGTCCCTTGAGCCCACTCCGAGGACCGTAAGGGGTACCAGTGATCAAACCCAAGTTGGCAGGACAAGCACCGTGCCCACTGTATTATCTCTCTGGCCCCTTAGGAAGCAAGTTTGACAAATATTTGCTAGATGTTCAGTATTTCATTCCCATATTTCCAACAATTTGACAGTCTTCTTTCCTTAGCTTTCTATTTAGAACACACATTCTAAATGTTTATCTGTGACCCCAAAGATAAAGTTCCTGAGTACACCTAGGCAGACCTGGTTTAATCAGCAATGACATCAACTTCCATTTTGGTGGGGGCTATGTTGTCATACTCCAGATAGAAATAACAATCTGTGAAACAGCAATCTGCACACACGCACACAAGCACAATACTCCTGGACAGAAAATACAATATATGTCGACATGTACACATGCATGTAAGACTCTTGGTCATAAATAGCATAAATAGCACAAACAGCACACAAGCACACAAGACCCCTGGAAAGAAATAACAATCGTGTATAAACAGACACACAGACACACAGACACACAAACCACAAATCGATAAACCATCAGTAAGGAGGGGAAAATCCTGATTTGTACCTGATTTACTGCAGACGTGAGCAGGTTTCCTATGTGAAAGGCAAAGAGAATGCGTTTACCTTGCCAATGCCACATCTTGTCAGCATTTCAGCCGTCACGCTGCCGACTCCGCCAACACCTACTACTGCTACAGCAAAGGTGCGGATTTTCTGTGAAGCGCAAATCATAGATGTCCTGGTCAATCACTTCATCAAATATGTCACCAGAAATTATTTGCACCGAGTGACTTCATTCTCAAAAACTTGGCCAAGGTTTATCATACCTCATAATCGCTGACAATTCCCATTCGTTTCAGTGCCATCAGACGGCTTAAAAACAAGAAAAAAAAGAATGTTTTAAAGACTGCACTGTCTTTCATCAGTGCTACTGGTAAAATTACATCATAGCAGAAATTAAACACCCAAACTCAATCATTGCTAATCCTTTAAAAAAACCTGGAATCTTTCAGTTAGCTGTAGCAGATGAAATGAAAGCTTGGAGGCAGCTTTAAAACCCAACATATGGTTCACTCCTGGTTTTCAGCATCATCCTAAATTTTAAAATTAAAAGTAAATAAAAACATGACATACTTCAATACCCTAACAGGAGCAACCTGGGCAACAGTAGTGTTGGGGGACGCCCTGGCTGTGCCCGGGGAACAATGCCAGTAATACTCAGCAATGCGGCGCTCTCGGCGTGGCAGTGCTGGGGGCCACCAGGGCTACACCTGGCGGTGCTGGTGAGGGGGTACGGGGGAATGCAGTGCCGTGAAGGGAACCTGGAGACTCACACTCCTCAGAATTCTCCTGTCAAGACTGAGACACACCGACTCAGGTATGTTTCAGCGGAATTGTATACACCTCCCACTCTAATATTGATTTTTTTTAATTGAATCACCAAGTAACAAAGATATTCATGATTAGGTTTCAGTACATTTTGACACCAACCCCTTCACCAGTGTAATATTTAATGCTTAACACTGATTTGTGTGTGTGTGTGTGGTTTTGGGGTCACACCCGGCGATGCTAAGGGCACACTCCTGGTTCTGCACTCAAACATCACTTCCAGCAGTGTTTGGGGGACCATATGGACTGCCAGGGATTGAACCGGGTTGGCTGCGTGCAAGACAAACACCCTATGCACTGTACCATCACTCCAGCCCCTAATATTGCGACTTAACATCAGAAAATCTTGTTGGAATTTCATTCATTGTAGCCTGTCTACAAGAGGAGAAATGTTTGTTTTTTTTTAATAAGCACCTATTGTATGCCAAGTACCCAAGAGGTACTTTTCTGCTCATCTGTTTGTTGTTCTTCCTTAGTGTTTCTGTTTTATACAGCGGTATTTAGTGTTCTAAAATTAAAGGTGGAAATTGTGTGTACGTAGGGTCAGATACAAAGTCACAACATCTGCAGGCAATTCATCTTGCTTCCATGCCACTCCCACTTTCAACTGTTACCAATGCAGTAGCTTGTTATTTCTTGATTTTCAGTTGTATATATCAGCTAAAGATTTTACTTTTTCCATGAGTCCCAACTGCACCAAGCATGGCCCATGCCACCAGCCAGTGAATATTGTCCTCTAGTCACCTCAGTTAGATGCCAACAGGGTTCCTTTCTTCTAGAATTCTTGCCCTTGACATAAATAAACGTGTCTTTCCTTGGGTTTTAAGACTTAGGTAAGTCAGAGTTAAGTGCAGCTGTCTAAAATTCCTCTGTACTCAGCGGTGTGCATTAGTGTTCTATCAATGTCATCCTCTGACCGCTGTAGGGACAGAATCTGTAGACGTGTCCCCGCTGTAGACACATACTTCCTCGTGGGACCGCTCTGCACCACCACCTTGCAACTTCTGTTATTTCTTTCTCCTGCATAAAATCCCTGCTCCCTTGGGGCCCAGGGGAGTGGTCCACATCCAGTAGCACATTTCTGGAGGCACTCAGAGGACCCATCTTTGGGATGGGGATCAAACCAGGGTCAGCGGCACTCCCGTGTACTCTCTCTCCCGCCAGGTCTCAGCAAATTGAAATTGTGCTTTGTGTAAGCGTCCTACCTGGCAATCTGTTAGAAATGGTTTATTTTTTTAAAAAAGAGATTTTACTAAAAGGAGAGAAAAGAACATTTGTTCACAAGAGAAAGCAGTCCTCTACAGAAAGAGGATAGAAAGAACACACTGGAACGCAGGTAAGGAATACAAAAAATGCCAATTTCAAGGACTTGTCCCATCACCAAATGAACCAAAGCTGGGGTGCTGGGCCTGTGTTCTAACTGGGTCTTCAGCCGATTCTGACGCACACTAAGGTTTGAGAGCCGCTGCTACAAGCCTTAGTCTCCTATAAGAATCTCTTCTAGTACCTTTACAAAGGGCACCAGGAAGGTAAATTTTGAGGTGTGTGGAAATATTCTCTATCAAATTTCTTTTTTGCTTCTTGGGTCACACCCGGCGATGCACAGGGGTTAACTCCTGGCTCCACACTCAGGAATAACTCCTGGTGGTGCTCGGGAGACCATGTGGGATGCTGGGAATCGAACCTGGGTTGGCCACATGCAAGGCAAACACCCTACCTGCTGTGCTATCGCTCCAGCCCCTCTATCAAAGTTTTGATCTCTATAAAAATGACAAATGTAAAGTTATACAACTGTGTAAGGACACACACACACACAATTGTATGTGATAATGCAACTAGGCGTAGACATCTAAACTGATAATAATTTCCTAAGAAATTCTGTAACGTATGGCTCTGCACCTTTGAGCTCCTGGAATTTCTACACGCTGTATAGTGCCCGGTGAACCTTTCGAAGTGGAAATACGCTTTCCCGTTCCAGAACATCGGAAAAGAATCTGATGATTCAGTTTTGTTTTTCTCGAACTTCCTAGAAGTCCCATGATTTAGAAGGTGCGACTCTGGAGTAATCCTCATCCTCTCGTGCCGGGGCGCTGCAGCCCAGGAGTGCTCAGGGCGTTATTATTCCCGACTCTGCTCAGAAGTGACTCCGGGGCAGCGGTGGGGGATCCACACCCGAGCCACCTGCAAAGCAAGAACCCTGACCCTCGGGCTCTCTCTCCTGCCCATCTTGGCCGCATCTACTGCCCACCCTTTCAGTCCCTGCCCGCCCTCCACATTTAACACTGTTTCCAATCTTCCTACCCAGATTTTTCTTTCCTTTTTGTATGGCGGGTTTTTATTTGGGGAGGGGGGGGGGAACCCAGCCGTGCTCCGGGATCGCTCCTGGCGGGCTCAGGGGACCACACGGTGGTCCAGAAACCAGAAACCAGGTGAGTCACCTGCAGATCACCTTGCACGCTGCAATCTCTCTCCGGCTCCGGATGAACCAAACTGGGATCCTACTTTTCCTTAACTCCCATTCTCCATTCTTGAGTGACATCGGCCTATCGTTTTGACGACTGTTCTCGAGAATTCTTTGTGATCCTCCGAGTACTTCCGTCGCCGCTCCTACCGCTTCCCGCACACGGTCGGGCAGAGCCGGGGGGCGCCGCCATATGGGTCCCCGCGTCGCTTCCTCTACCCCGCGTCCCCCGACCCCCACCCCCGAACCCAGACTCGGGCCCTCGGCCGCGCCGCCGCCCACCTGTAGGGGTTGGAGTCCACCACCTCGGAGCTCATCTTGTCGATGCGGCTGCGGCCGCCCCCGGCCGCCCCCGCCTGCCGGCCCCTCTCCTGCGCCAGGGCCCGCTCCAGCTCCGCCACGCGCTGCTGCAGCCGCTCCACCGCGGACTCGGCCATGGCTGGGCCGCCCGCTGCCCCCGCTCCCGGCCCCGGCCGCCGCCGCCCCACGCCGCCGCCCTCAGCCGCCTCAGCCGCCTCAGCGCCGCTCCGGGAAGGCGGCTCCGGCGTGTCAGCTGCAGACACGTCTCCCCGGCCGCGCGCCGCTTCCGGTGTGCAGCGGCCTCCGCGGCCCCGCAGGAAACCCCGCTGCTTCCGGCTTCCCGGCGCGCCCCGGGGCCCTCGGAGTCCTCGGATCCGGGCCGAGGGCGGCGGGGCGCTCGGAGCCCAAAGCGGCGGAGCGACAGGGCCGCCTTTCCAACCCCGGAGACGGGAGAAGAAACCCCACGATCGGTTTGGAAAACTTCCTGGGCGCGAGATTCCCACGGACTCTTTTCTGAACCGGACCGACTCGCACTTCCTCCTTGTGGATGCATTGGATTTCGGGGGTGGGGGGCAGGCCCTTCTCGTTCTTACTGGCTTGGGACACGGACGTGACTTTGCTCCCTTTAAAATCGGGGACTGTCACTCTTCAGGCGGACTGAAAACAAAAATAATAAAATCTTCAACTACAATACACGGGAGGCGTGTCAGGCGTTTCCTGGAAAGAGCCCAAAGCAAAGCTGCACACGTTGGCATTGTGTTGCTTAGCGACGGCGCCCAGGGTGTGTGTGATTCGCTGGAGCCGCCTAGGCCCCGCCCCGGCCCCGTCCCGGCCCCGCCCCCCGCCCCATTTAGGCCCCGCCCCGCCCCTATCTAGGTCCCGCCCCTCTCCCGTCAAGGCCACGCCCTCGTACCCGCCCTGGCCACGCCCATATCTGTGCTGCTCTTCCCTCCCGGCCTCTGGCATCTGTGCGCTGCAACCTCCCGATCTGTGCGCCTCTGTCGCCTTGCGCCAGCGACAGTCATGGAGTCCAGTGCCTCCCGGGAGCCTGAGATGGCCGAAGTACTGCCCCAGCACAAGTTCGATTGCCAGTCCCTGGAAGCCTACCTGAACCAGCATTTGCCGGGCTTTGGGGCCGAGCGCGAGGCCAAGCTCACGGTGGCCCAGTACAGGTACCCTCGCCGGCCAGCTGCAACAGGAGCGGCATAAATCTGCACGAATCTGCCCCTAGAGCTTTGGGGGTTCCCATGGCCTTGCGTGGGTTCCTAAGTTTTCCTACCCCCGGTGTCTTTTCTGGCTGTTTGCAAGTCTCGTGGAAGTTTCAAAAGGCTGAAACTTTTAGGATTCCAACCGTGAGAAGGAATCTTCTTTAGGCAGGAATGCAGTTTTGTCTCCGGAGGATTCACAGGCGCAATTCAGGCAGAAAGCCCTCAAAGACTCTCAACTTTTGCGTAGCAGAACATGCAAATTTGCCTGTGATCGGAGGCTTTGATTAATGGTACCAACGGGGGAACCCAAATTCTAGTTCCAGATCTTCCACAGAATCTCTTTGGACAGAAGGTCTTTCCAGAATGAGGGAATGGAACAGGATGATGACCCAGAGAGTCTAAGACCCCAGCCCCGTTTCCCGTGGACCTGGTGTTAGTCTGATGTTTTATAGTCATTCAAAAAAAAATTAAAACAAGTATCTTGATAAACACAAAGCTATGTTAGACATGTCTCGTACTGGCGGGCTGGAAATTCAAATACATTGTGTAAGGCTCTCAACTCGGTCCTCAGTAATCCTACTGAGTAAACGAATATAGGTGAAAGGGCTTAGTGTTCTCAGGAAACCCGATTCCAGTGGCATTTGCCAATTGCCATTTATGCTCCTAGACTGTTGATTTCAGTGAAAACCAAACCAGGGGTGATCTGAGAGCGTTTTAAGGGTGTAGGATTAAAAGGTCTCCTGTCCCCTAGAATCGAAGTAAGTGGGTGGACGGGGAAGCAGCTGAGATTCTAGAGGCTCCTGTCAACAAAACAGGTCAGAGTTCAAGTTTTACTCCAGTTTAACCCTTGAGTTCTCTTTAGAGCAAAAATGTCGATATTGATCTTTCTCTCCTAGAGTGGTTGAAGCGTTTTCTTACCGAAAGATGCTTACTTTGGAATTAAGCTGAATGTTAAAGTAAATTCAGAATTACGCTTGATAAGTAGACGTCATCAGTTGTGGCATTGTTGTGTTATGTATGGTGTTATCTCACAGACGATACACATTTCTTTCCAGAACACACATGAAACAGTCTATAGAAACTGAGGACATGGTGGGTGGGACATTAGAGGAGGGACACTGGCCCTGGCCAGAATTGTGGAGCTGAAACATTGCCCCGCGTCCAGAAAGTAATTAAAGAAAGATAGCTTACAGATGCATGTTCAAAAACAGAGAGATCTTTGACAGTATTGTAAATCACAGTGACTAAAATGAACATTTACATGATATTTAAATGATAATAATAACTAAGGGGCTGAGGTTGTGACTAGGTGGCAGAGTGCATGCCTCACAGTTCTGACTTTGATTCTTCCAACAACGTGTGCACGTGCTCGAGCACACACACACACACACACACACACACAGCAGTTAATAGGTTAAAGGATTAAAGAGCAAATAATCTACTGATAATGAGCTTGTCAAAGTTCACTTGCAAAGATGCCAATTGCATGCCTGTCTCTTAGCAATTAACTTGTGAAAATACAATTTTCAAAACAATATAAGAAGCATCAAAAATGGAAATTGCCTGAATAGTAGTAAAATTCATGCAATGTTTTTGTAAAGGAAATTATAAAACTTTGTTAAGGGGCTGGAGCGATAGCACAGCGAGTAGGGCAATTGCCTTGCACTTGGCCGACCCGGGTTCGATTCCCAGCATCCCATATGGTCCTCTGAGCCCCGCCAGGCGTGATTCCTGAGTGCAGAGCCAGGAGTAACCCCTGTGCATTGCCAGGTGTGACCCAAAAAGCAAAAAAAAAAAAAACAAAAACAAAAACCATCTTTGTTAAGACCTTTCAAATAAATAAACTGGTAGAGGCCATGCTCATGAATAGGAACACTCAGTATTATAAATGAATATATCTTTTATCCCCAAGTGATGGGATGATGAGCATTCTCTGGATCTTGAAGTCGGTAATGAGCAGTGTAAGAAGTGGATTCACTGTTACACTTCTTAACCTTGTAGACAGTCAAGAATTCAAGTTGGCTCATGACAGGAAGTAGCAACCCCAATGTGATTTGTTTATTTGGGGGAGGGTGGTTTGTTTTGTGTTTTGGCCACACTTCTTGGTGCTCAGGGCTTATTCCTGACTTTTATTCCTGCACAGAGATCAGTCCTGGCAGGGCTAGGGATGCCATTTAGAGTGCCAGGGATGGAACCAGGATCGACCGCATGCAAGGCAAGAGTCTTGCCTGCTGTTCTCTTGCTCCAGCCCTTCCAATGTCATTTGTTGGAGGCGGCTTCCTGGGCTGTGGACAGTGGAAGGAGCCAGTCCCATATGGACAAGGGGGTTTCGTTTCTGCACTCAGGGTTCCAGGAGCTCACAGAGGGCTGAGCCCTCACTCCCAGGAGCATGGCCTAACTCCCGCTCTAGATGCACTGTGTGACTGGTGGTGTCATGCTCTCCCCACTGCACTTTTGTGTGTGTGCGTGGAGGAAGAGGGGACACACCCGATAGTGCTCAAGAGCCACTCCCGGCTCTGCACTCAGGGATCACTCCTCACAGTGCTCATATGGGAACATATGGCAGTGCTCATAGGGGATGCCGAGAATCAAACCTGGCTTGGCTGCATGCAAGACAAGTGCCCTCCCTGCCTCCCTCCAGCGCCTTCTGCTGCCGTTCACATCTTCCTTTTTACCAGGCTTGTTCTTGGCCAACAATTGGGGAATTCCATGACCTTAGTCAAGAATCTTTTGTTTGAGTTCATTGTTTCTTTGGTTTGAGGACCACACCTAGTGACTCTTGGGGGTCTCTGTGGTCTGTGCCTGGCAGTTGCTTCTGACAGTGGTCATGTGCCTTGTTAACACACACACACACACACACTCTCTCTCTCTCTGTCTCTGGCACCTTGATTTCACTTGTGACTCTGCCCAGAGTATCTAATCTTCCTCTGATGTGGCTCAGAACATGTTCTTTGGGGCTTTGGGTTTTTGTTTGTTTTTGGCCCTACTTAACAGTGCTCAGGGCTTATTCCTGGCTCTTGCTCTGGGCTCACTCCTGGTGGAGCTCTGGGCACCCTGTAGGTGCCAGGAATTTGAACCCAGGTTGGCCATGTGCCATACCGCTGTACTATCTGTCCAACCCCTTCAGGGAGTATGTTCTTAAGCAGTATTTTGCCTCTGCTACTCCAGAGTTCTTTTCTTTGGCTGGTTCATTTTGTGGTTATGGATCTTTGTGATCCCAGAATCTCAGTTATGCAGAACATGTGTTCTATCACTGTATCACGTCCCCAGCCCCTCCTCATTTGCATATTTAAGTCTTTGGAGTCAGATAGCTTGATATTTTCCAAGTTTATTATATTTTGTTTTCTGCATCTTTCCCCCCCCCCATTTCATATTTCCCACTTAGGTTTGAAATGCAAGGCTACTGTTTTAAATACAAGATCGGATATTGATTGATTCAGATACTGTAACCATTTAGATTTTTACTTTAATTGGAGCAATAGCACAGCGGGTAGGGCGTTTGCCTTGCTCAAGGCTGACCTGGGTTTGATTCCTCTGCCCCTCTCGGAGAGCCTGGCAAGCTAACGAGAGTATCCCGCCCGCATGGCAGAGCCTGGCAAGGTCCCCGTGGCATATTCGATATGCCAAACACAGTAACAACAAGTCTCACAATGGAGGCGTGACTGGTGCCCGCTCAAGCAAATCGATGAATGATAGGACGACAGTATGACAGTGTGATAACCTGTGCCATTTGCTTTTACGTTTCTTGATCTATCTGTGGAAAATTCACTTCAGGTGCTGCTGGCATCATCTTTCAGTTTGTAGAAATCCAGAGGGTGAAGGAGAGACTTCTGTGTCCCCTCACACTTGCCAGTAGGGCTGTTACCTTTGTTATTGAGCGTTTGATTTCAGAACTCGAATGAGCACACCCCACTGGTGATCAGAGCGGAGAGTGGAGGTGGACCTGGCTTCAGGATGAACTTGATCACACTGAATCAGAACATAACTCCACTGGTGCTTTCAATGCCAGGGACAAAAGGTTCCCAGCAAACAGTAGCAATCCTGAGTATTTCCAAACTTGTCTCTGGATGGAAGGGGGCGGGGTAGAAGTGTATCTATCTAGCTGTGACCATTTGAGACTTTCTTCTGTTCTTTTTCCATTTCTGGCCGTTGAAACAATCCTGTAAGAATTTCTTATTTTTTACTTGTTTATTTGGGGGCACACCAGGCAGTGTTCAGGGTTTACTTCTGGCTCTGTGCTCAGGGATCTCTCCTGGTGAGGCTCAGGGGACCATATGGGGGTGCCTGGGAATCAAGCCTGGGTCGCTGGTGCAAGCAAACACCCTCCCTGGCCCTCTACCTATAGGTAATTTTACGTATCTGAAACTTGCATGTTGACTCCCCCCACCCCCCCCCACACAATGGGATGATGTTCTGGCTCTGAGATTTGTCTACCATATTGTGAAAAACAGGTTAAAAATATCTTTTCTTGGAGCTGGAGCCATAAGACAGGAGTTAAGCCATAAGACAGGAGTTAGCCTTGCATGTGGCTAACCCCAGCTTGATCTCTGGCACCACTGCATGG
Organism: Sorex araneus; assembly: GCF_027595985.1. Lineage (NCBI taxonomy): Eukaryota > Metazoa > Chordata > Mammalia > Eulipotyphla > Soricidae > Sorex > Sorex araneus. The sequence continues at coordinate 12,826,588 of NC_073305.1, forward strand.
TCCCCTGAGCATGCACCTGGGCATCATCCTTGAGCAGTTCCAGACCCCCCCCAAATCTTTTCTCCTTTTATATGGACATACTAAGTGCTCTTGTTAATTCTCTCCTTCTGGAAACCCAGGGTAGGTGGCCTGCCAGCTGCATCTCCAGGAAACATTATTTATGGAGAGAACAGCATGGATTTGGCCTCTGCATCTGAGCTGAGAGGTCTGTGCAGGAAGTCTCCGAGTCTGATGGGGTCCAACGCTTTTGACACTGAGCTTCCTTTTTGTGAATGCCCCTTCCTTTTCCTTTGCTGGGGCAATGGGTGGGATCTCACATTGGACTCAGTGACTGAGTTCCCCAGAGCATTGGGATGCATCTTGGACACCCCTCCCCTGCCCGTCTGTTCTGGGACCTGACTTCTCAGTATGTTCATTGTGGGGAACTGTGTTTAGGTCATTCCACTAGCCTTGGTGATAGCTGTGGGACTTCTCTCTCCAAAGACAGATGCACGTGTCCTAATCCAACTCTTTTAGGATCCTTTTTTTTTAATTGAAGTTTTTGGATCACATCCTGCAATGCTCAGGGGTCACTCACTCCTGGCTCTACACTCAGGAATCACTCCTGGTGGTACTCAGGAATGTGGCTCGAGGTATCCCAAATCACAGACCTGCCAGGCTCATATTCTGCACATATGAAAGCCCAGGGAACTGAACTCGTATCCTTTCAGCATTTGCAAGACAGATGCAAAAAAAAAAATTTTTTTTTTGCCATGGAGCCACTCCCTGGGCATGTTGCTAACTCTAGTAATATAAAATGAAAATTCTATCCAGGCCTTCCATGTCTTAAGTGGCAATAACTTTTTCACAAACTGGCAGCACTTGAACTGGGCTAAGGACCAGCAATTAAGAACCACTAGTCTGTTCAATATGCCAACTTGCAGGTGCTAGAATAGGTGTGCTTATGTGTATGTTTTCTCAGGAGGGAACTGCAAAAAAAAAAAAGTGGTTGTTATGATAGGGTGTAGGGAACTCAAGGTGTGGGGGTGGGAACAGAAGTCACTGTCACTGTCATTCCGTTGCTCATCGATTTGCTCGAGCGGGCACCAGTAACATCTCCATTGTGAGATTTGTTGTTACTGGTTTTTGGCATATTGAATACGCCTTGGGTAGCTTGCCGGGCTCTCTGAGTGGGGCGGAGGAATCGAACTCGGGTCAGCTGCGTGCAAGGCAAGCACCCTACCAACTATGCTATCGCTCCAGCCCAGGTACAGAAGTAGAATAAGAAACTTCAAGTCGTCCTTTCCACACAGCCTACTTTTTCTATTAGAATATATTTCCTAATCAAGATCTTCAATTAGCATGGAAACATTTAAAAACATAACTCAAAAGCAGCAGAAGAAATGGTGCCCGTGAGAGTAGCAAAGAAACTTAAACCTGCCTTGCACATGCCAGGCCAGGCATTAACCCTCCAGCCCCATCCAATGTCCTTAACTTTCCGACTGGTCACCTACAGTCTCTGCTTCCGGACTTTCTCTACTTAGATCTTGGCACGGTTCTAGGAACTTCTGATACATCTCATGGTGGGCCAGCAGGAGGGCGGGTCCCCTCTGCTACCTGTGTGGGTTCTAGACCCAGCTACTGCTGTTTTCCCGTCTGCTTTATACCACCCCCCACCCCCAAACAGGTTCTGACCTCTCGGTTGCACCCCTGTTGACTTTCCAGTGCTAAAATGGATTGGTTTTCACTTTGCGCTTCTTCTACCATTTAGGTAGAACTCGGAGGAGAAAAACCTTTCTTTGTAATTGGCCTTTTCTCTACTCTCCAGATCAGGACAATCCAATCCCACCTTTTATCTCCAGAAGGGCTCGCAGGCATATGTACTCCGGAAAAAACCTCCTGGTTCTCTGCTTCCTAAGGCACATAAGGTACAGTGTATAAACTCAGTGGTGGATTCTTGGTCGACAAATGCGTGTGTTTTCATATATGCACAAGCCATCTGAATGGCTTTCAAGCCATCTCATGGTTATTAAGTCATAGAAATGCATTGTATTTCTTAGATTAACATTTCTTAGATCAAAGTTCAAATGTGTGGGGTTAGAGATATAGTATAGCAGGTAAGGCACTTGCCTTGCATGCGGCCACACGAGGTTCAATTCTGGCACCACTTAAGATGCCCTGAGCACTGCCAGGACTGACCCCAGAGCACAGAGGAATGATGAAGCCCTGAGCACAGCTGGGTGAGTCCCACAAACAAACAAACAAACAAACAAACAAACAAATTCACTTGAATTGTATCCCTTTTTGAAAAGGATACAGCCTACAGGTCTTCAGGCTATTAATAGCCTTGAGGTTTATTAATAGTAATCCATAGCTCCTGGATTTTATCCCTTCCTATTCAGTTGACAAGCAATACAGTCACCCAATGATTCTGCCTGGTGGTACTCATTTATAGATGTTTTATAATTTGGTTGTATAAATTGTTTTAAAAAGTATATCCTGGGCCTGTACAGTGGGAAGAGCACTTGCCTTGCACGCAGCTGACCCAAGTTGTATCTCTGGCACCCCCTATGGTTCCCTGAGCACTGCTGGGAGTGATTCCTGAGTGCAGGGCCAGGAATAACCCCTAAGACTGCTGGTTGTGTCACCCCCCAAAAAAATCATACCAAAAAAAAGCATAACCATATCCACTCATCAAATTATTTCATTTGCTGTGACCCTGATCTTTTGCCGACAAAATAAATATTTGAAACATTATCGTACAATGTTCTCTAAAGATGAGACTTGAGTCAGCATTATAAGAGATCATTAAAAATCCTGTTTCAGAACACAGAGGTAATCTTTGGACTTTCAGAGACAAGAAGAAGGCAAGTCCTGGGGTGCATGCACAGCGCTGTTCGTATGCTGTCTATCAGTGCGGTCTGGTTCTTCTAGCCCAGTCTTCTGGGGGAGGGCCACTGAGGGATGAACTTCCTAACCCTGCAAAACAAAAGGCAGATTCGAACTTTCTTGGTCTCATATTAGTCCACCGAAATTAAAGCAACTCATCTCCATATTCTTAAAAATAAATAAATAAATAAATAAATAAATAAATAAATAAATAAATAAATAAGATGAGCAACAGATCCAGCCCCGCCATGGCCCGGCTGAAGGGATTGCCTCGCTAATACCCAGAGATTCATCCCCACCAGCAGCTCTGTTGGCCTCTCAGCTTGCTGTCATCCTTCCAGAAAACACCAGAGTGGAACAGAAGGCTCTCAGGGGCCTGGCTCTGGAGATTTTTTTTTTTTCATTTCCAGTCCCTGCGCTTTCTCCTGGGCTGTACTGGAGAAGTAGGTTTCCGGCTGTCTTTGCCCCAGTTCTCAGGGCCAGGGCTGTTGACACTCCTTTCTCCAGCTCTGTGGGCTGTGTCTGCCTTGGCTGTGGCCCAACTGCGCTATTCTTTCAGCTTCACGACAATCATCATGCTCAGTGTGGCCTTATTCATTGTTGTCATAATTGCGCATAATTGCTCTTAAGGAAGTTTTTAATCCTATGAGTTCTTTGTGGATATTGTCTTAAAATGGATCGAGTCGAGTTGGAGGGTTTGATATTGAGCCAAAATAGGCCAGAGGCTGGTAGAACCCAGGAAATTCAGGAAAGTTCTGGATGATCTCGCCCACTCTGGTGTGAAGAGAGACAAATCAAGGGACAGTATCCATTGATGATAAACAAATCATGGACAGTATCCATTGATGATAAACAAATCATGGACAGTATCCATTGATGATAAACAAATCATGGACAGTATCCATTGATGATAAACCCCAGGCACTGAGAGGACCAGGTTGAATATTCTCAACTGGGATCCACCATAGGCGGATCAGAGGGATACAGGTGGAGGGCTGAGGCATATTAGTGGTGGTGGAGTGAGGTATGCACCAAAACTAGAATGTTGTAATCAACAAAGAATGGCGGGGGGGCGGGGGTGATAGGGGGCAGAGAGAAACAGGAACTGAGAAGGAAGAATGGACCAGAGGTGGCGTGGTGACAAGGGTGGAGGGTCATAAGCATTTCCATGATGGTGATGTAGAGCATCTTTGTACCTCAGTGCCTTAAACACTATTGTAGTCCCATTAATCAAACTCAAACACTATTGTAGTCTATAATAATAATTTAAATAATTAAATTATTATTTAATTAAACTTAAGAAATTGGATTTCTGACCACCTGAATATTAACCCACAAATAATTAGATTTCTATGTTTCTCAGTGTTTTTTTTTTTTTGAGGCGGGAGAGAGTGGCCACACCCAACTGTGCTCACTCCTGACTCTGCACTTAGGGATGACTCCTGGCAGGCTTGGGGGACCACATGGGGGTGCCAGGATCAAATGCAGGTCAACCATGTGGCAGGCAAGTGCCCTACCAGCTGTATTATCACTCCGGACCCTCTATTTCTGATTTTTAATGAGCCGTTGTTCTGTTTAGGTTGATAGGGAGTTTCAAGTCCAGAAAGCTCTGTTCGCTGTTGGATTTCCTGTTCCCAAGCCTTTGTTGTACTGCAACGATGAGTCAGTCATTGGAACAGAATTTTATGTGATGGAACATGTGCAGGTAAGCTTACATTTCATGCTGCTCTGCCGATGCCTTTCTATTGAATTAGAAAATCATGTATTAGCTTTTGCACAACGGGTTTGCCGCCAGAACATAGGTGTCGTGAAAACCGCAGCTAAACACAAGCCAAAATGGGAAAGGAAAAGGCTCACATCAACATCGTCGCCATCAGACACGTAGACTCAGGCAAGTCCACCACCACTGGCCGCCTGATCTACAAATGTGGCGCCATCGACAGAGAGCGATCGAGAAATTTGAGAAGGAGGCCGCTGAGATGGGAAAGGGCTCCTTCAAGTCCGCCTGGGTCTTGGATAAACTGAAAGCTGACCGTGAGCGTGGTATCACCATTGATATCTCCCTGTGGATGTTCGAGACCAGCAAGTACTACGTGACCATCATTGATGCTCCAGGACACAGAGATTTTATCGAGAACATGATTACAGGCACTTTTCAGGCTGACTGCGCTCTCCTGATTATTGCTGCTGGTGTGGGTGAATTTGAGGCTGGTATCTCCAAGAACGGGCAGACCCTCGAGCACATGCCCTTCTGGCTTACACACTGGGTGTGAAACAGCTCATTGTTGGTGTTAACAAAATGGATTCCACTGAGCCACCCTACAGCCAGAAGAGGTACGAGGGAATTGTTAAGGAAGTCAGCACCTACATTAAGAAAATTGGCTACAGGGGCTAAAGCGATAGCACAGCGGGTAGGGCGTTTGCCTTGCACGCGGTCGACCGGGGTTCAATTCCCAGCATCCCATATGGTCCCCTGAGCACCACCAGGAGTGATTCCTGAGTGCGTGAGCCAGGAGTAACCTCTGTGCATTGCCAGGTGTGACCCAAAAGGCAAAAAAAAAAAAAAAAAGAAAGAAAATTGGCTACAACCCTGACACAGTAGCGTTTGTGCCAATTTCTGGTTGGAACGGTGACAACATGCTGGAGCCAAGTGCTAATATGCCCTGGTTCAAGGGTTGGAAAGTCACCCGTAAAGATGGCAGTGCCAGTGGAACCACACTGCTTGAAGCTCTGGATTACACCCTGCCTCCCACTCGTCCAACAAACTCCTGTGTCTGCCCCTCCAGGATGTTTGCAAGATTGGAGGTATTGGTACTGTCCCTGTGGGCCGAGTTGAGACTGGTGTTCTCAAACCTGGCATGGTGGTCACATTCGCTCCGGTCAATGTTACAACTGAAGTTAAGTCTGGGATATGAGTTAGAAAATCATGTATTAGCTTTTGCGCAACGGGTTTGCCACAGAACACAGGTGTCGTGAAAACCACAGCTAAACGCAAGCCAAATGCACCTTGAAGCTCTTAGGAAGCTCTTCCTGGGGACAATGTGGGCTTCAACTTCAAGAATATGTCTGTTAAAGACGTTCGTCATGAGATGCCCAGGGCCTCTCGGGATGGGGGGTGGAACCGGCCCTCTCCCAGCCCTGACGAGACCCCCGAGTTGCTGCTCACAAATGGCTCTGCTGGCTCCTGAACGGCCATGATTCCAGAGGCACACAAACCAATCTCGGAACCCAGCGGCTTTTGGCAGAAATGCTCCTGGACTGTGAATTAAGCTAGTGCCCCGTGCCACCCCGGGTGGGAAAGGGTGTTTTCCCTTCTACCTTTTCCCCTCGTCGGCAGCATGGTGACCGCCATCTTTCAGAGCCTATTGGACAGAGAGGTATGAGCTTGCAGTGATGAGAAGTCAGGGCCACTTGGGATGGGGGGGGGGTGAAACCGGCCCCTCTCCCCGCCCTGACGAGACTCTGAGTTGCCACCCACGAATGGCTCCGTCGGCTCCTGAATGACCATGATCCCAGAGGTACACAAACCAATCTCAGAACCCAGCATCTTTTGGCAGAAATCCCTCTGGACTTAATTACTAAAATACCAGAAATCCAAAATCATATGCTCTTCATTATAAGCAACAGAAAACAAATAATCTAATGATGCCTTTTCGGCAGGTCTGATTGTTGTGGGGAAATTCCAAATAATAATGATGGGTCTTCTGTCGAAAAATTGAACGTAATCAGAGAGAGAAAAAAGTGGAAATCATCTGCCACACAGGCAGGGTGAGGGGTGAGGTGGGGGGTAAATTGGGGTTCTTGGTGGTGGAAAATGTGCTCTAGTGAAGGGATGGGTGTTTGATCATTGTATGACTGAGACTTAAAAATGAACGCTTTGTAACTATTCTCACAGTGATTCAATTTTAAAAAAAAGAAAAGCATTCTTTTATTAGAAAATAATTCAATATTTTCAATTTTGGCTACTCTTTACAATCTAAGGAACTATATGGGAAAACAAAATAAAATAGTAAAAATTCAGAAAACAACAAGATGGGGGATGGAGTGATAGCACAGTGGGTAGGACGTTTGCCTTACATGCGGCTGACCGGGTTCGAGTCCCAGTGTCCCATATGGTCCCCTGAGCATCGCCAGGAGTAACTCCTGAGTGCATGAGCCAGGAGTAACCCCTGAGCATCGCTGGATGTGACCCAAAAAGCAAAGCAAAAAAAAAAAGATGTTCATTGTGGCAGTGTGGCTGGTGACAGCAAAAATGATCCTCCAGCGGAAGCTGCAGAATTCACAGCTCAGGTGATTGTCCTGAGCCATCCCGGTCAGATCAGCGCTGGTTATACACCTGCTCTGGATTGCCACACGGGCCACATTGCTTGCATGTTTGCTGCGCTGAAAGAGAAGATTGACCGTCGTTCTGGGAAAAAGCTGGAAGATGGCCCCAACTTCTGAAAATCGGGGGAAGCTGCCATCGTTGATATGGTGCCTCTCAGTCCCGTGTGTGTTGAGAGCTTCTCTGATTACTGACCTCTGGGTCATTTTGCTGTTTGTGATTGAGGCAGACTGTTGCTGGGGGTGTCATCAAAGCAGTGGACAAGAAGGCAGCTGGAACTGGCAAGGTTACCAACTCTGCCCGGCAGGCTCAGAAGGCTAAATGAATATGACCCCCAGTACCTGCCATCCCAGTCTTAATCAGTGGTGGAAGAACGGTCTCAGAACTGCTTGTCTCCTTTGGCCGTTTAAGTTTAATGGTAAAAGACTGGTTAATGATAACAATGCATCGTAAAACCTTCCGAAGGAAAGGAAACTGTTTTGTGGACCATTTGTTTTATTGTGTGTGTGGCAGTTTAAGTTACTAGTTTTTAAAATCGTACGTTTTAATGGGAACAACTTGACCAAAACTCTGTCACAGAACTTTGAGACCCATTAAAAACAAAGTTTAATGAGAAAATCATGTTTCATTAAGTGGTGGTTCATTAGTTAACGTTTGCTATTCATTAGATAATTTGCTTTGTGATGGCTTACATTTTCTTTTCAAGTGGAGCTCAGTGTGGGAAGCAGGATTGGATTCTCATCTGGTCTTCCGCTAGGTGTCAGTAAAGAGCTATATGACATGGTACCCATTACCTCTAGAGGGTAGGAGGAAAAGCTATTCCAATAAAACATCAAGCCATTAAGGGCAACCACATCATCAAGTGGAAGAAAAGGAAAGAGGAAAAAAGAGGGCGGTGAGGGGGAGACAAGAAAAGTGTCTGCTGTAGGGGCCAGCCATTGCGGGGGCGGGGGAGGGCAGGAGAGAACAGTGGTGGCGGGAAATGGGCACAAGTGGAGGGATGGGTGTTGGAACGTTGTATGACTAACACTCTATCATGAACAGCTTTGTAACTGTGTATCTCACAGTGATTCAATTTACAAAAGGAGAAAAAAAAACCAATATATTGAAAATGGTTAAAAAAATTTTTTTTTTCTCTGAACTCTGTCTTGAGAGTATTTTATGTTTTTGTCCTTAACCATTGCTCTAATTTAATTTTTTTGGTCCCATCATGCCCTTGTCTCCTCCCTTCAGCTTATCTCCTTGGGTATGAACTATATTTCACAGAGGAGGGTTTTTCTAGCCTATTCTCCAAAGAATTGGGTTTGGATCTGTTATCCATATCGTGTTGGTAGGCACAGAGGGGTGATGACCCAGCAAAGAATTGTACGTAGGATGTATCTGGTTTTAAATCAACTACTGTATTTGTGTCCATAGGGTCGCATCTTCCGTGACTTCACAATTCCCGGTGTGAGCCCGGCAGAGCGCACGGCCATATACGTGGCCATGATAGAAACCCTGGCACGGCTGCATTCCCTGGACATACAGTCCCTCGGGCTGCAGGGCTACGGGCGAGGCTCTGGCTACTGCAAGCGACAGGTAACTCAGCTCCACAAAGAGCTTCCCTCCTCCGGCTCTTGGCAATGACAGATGTTATTAGTCTGAAGAAAACCTATCACTATACCCATTTCTGAAACAGAGCTCTGGCTTTTGTTATCAGCCTTCCAAGACTTACTTGTATTTATGATGCCATTTGATTCTTTTAGATCAAGTCTTACTGTAGCAAATGGCATAGACACAAACGTACACTCAAGAGTTGTTTCTGCTTCCACTGATCTTGCCAATGCATTTTTTTTTTTTGCTTTTTGGGTCACACCTGGCGATGCACAGGGGTTATTCCTGGCTCTGTACTCAGGAATTACTCCTGGCGGTGCTCAGGGGACTATATGGGATGCTGGGAATCGAACCCGGGTCGGCCGCATGCAAGGCAAACGCCCTACCCGCTGTGCTATCATCCCAGCCCCCGCCAATGCATTTTTGACGAAAGCTTCCCTGTTTTAAACGAGGTTGGCAGATGCTTATTAAGCATTGCTGTGTGTTTGAGCCCAGCCACAGAAGAGCTCAAGGAAATAGGTGTAAGTTCTCCATAGGTAACACGTGGTCGTACTTACGAATCTCAAGTAACACGAAAGTTGAAAAATGGATGAGAGAGCACGTGATCAAGTAGCGAAGGGAAATTCTTCACAAGAGCTGTTCTGTCCAGAGGGTGCAAAGTGCGCAGAGTGGCCCGCCTTGCCCAGGGGGCTGCTTCCTGGAGAGAGGGGTCTCACACTGTGTCTTTAAGGAAGGATGGAAGGCAGAGGGAAGGGCCAGCAGTCGTTTCAGATCAAAGGAACGGCAAGGTACAGGGCTGTTGGCCTTCCTCAGTGCGTCATCTGGGGGATGCTGAGGAAGGAAGCAGTAATGTGCATTGGCGTGCTCCACGTTGGACAGACCTCCTTTGTAGTTGTCATATTAACCCGAGACAGGTGGTCTGACCTCCATTTTGCAGATGAGGTCACGAGGCTTATCGGTATTAAACACTACACCAATAAAGGGCTTAGGTAAAATTGAAACCCCAGGGGACTGGAGTGATAGCACAGCGGGTAGGGCATTTGCCTTGCATGCGACCGACCTGGGTTTGATTTTCAGCATCCCATATGGTCCCCTGAGCACCACCAGGAGTAATTCCTGAGTGCAGAGCCAGGAATAACCCCTGTACATTGCTGGGTGTGACCCAAAAAGAAAAAAACTAAAGAGACCCAGGTCTGTTTGGTTCTAAAGATGAAGACATCGACTGCTCTTCATTGATGGTGATGCCTTGGGAGGAGGGAGAGAGAGGGTGCCTGTCAGTCAGATGGTGTCCACAGATGGAGGACTTTGAGAACAGGCAGATTTGTTTGCATTTAGTTCTAAGAACAAAAAGCTCATGCTCATGCTTGTGATGTGTCAATAATATTCTCTTAACAGTAAAGCATATGAAAATGGAAAGTGAAAATTCCTCTTCTCTTCTTCACAGTCCCTGTGATAGGGATTACTTGTTTCTTATGGCCCATCCAGAGATTTTATTTTTCCTTTTATGGTTTTGGGGCCATACCTGGCAGACTTACTCCTGGTTCTGTGCCCAGGAATCACTCCTTGTGGGGTTCAGGGGACTGTCTGGGGTGTTGTGGATCGAACCCAGGTGGGTCACATGTAAGACTTACCTGCTGTACTATCTCCCCAACCCTCAGAGATTTTTCTCTGTTTGTTGATTTATGTGCATATTTGTTTATTCATTTTTCCCTTCTCCAGAAATAGTTGCTGAACAAAGACCAGGATCCACTTTATTACTTCCTAGGCGAGTTTTTATTCTTGATAAAACTAATGATGTAAAATGCATCTAGGTGGAAGATAAATGTCAATGCTTAAGTTTTTAGGTTGACCTGAGTGTTTGAGATGAACATCACTCGCAGGCCTGTAGTGCAGTTTATCACAGTTGAATTTGTCTTGGTTTGAGACCCACAGCATCTTCTATGCCCGCTCAGCATGGCACTTCTCTTCCTCCTCTGTCTCCAGGTGTCGACCTGGACAAAGCAGTACCAGGCGGCAGCTCATCAGGACATTCCAGCCATGAACCAGCTCTCCAAGTGGCTGATGCAAAACCTGCCAGATAATGACAACGAAGAGACTTTGATTCATGGCGATTTCAAACTAGACAACATAGTGTTCCACCCGAAAGAGGTATCGGGGGCATGTGGGCAGTCAATGGCGGTGTTCTGACTTGAGGCCTCCGTTCTGAGCAGACATCTCTCAGTCTTGATTCCCCACCCCCATCGTCCCGAAGGAACAGAGTCTTGATCCGGTGCTCCACTGTCTTCCCCACTCAGAACCTGGCAAAAGGACTTGTGTTTTCTTTTTATTTCCTTTTGGGGTCAAACCCAGCGATGCTCAGGGGTCACTCCTGGCTCTACACTCAGGAATTACTCCTGGTGGTGCTCGGGGGACCATATGGGATGCCGGGGATTGAACCCGGGATGGCCGTGTGCAAGGCAAATGCCCTTCCCACTAGACTACCACCCCGGCCTAGATGGAAGGACGTTTTGCAGCTTGTCTGTGAGCTGCAGCTCTCTGCCTGGAGTGCTGTGCCTCATTCTGGATGACCCAGTTGGACTGCTAACAGAATTGGGGGCATAGGGATGGACCTGGGTAGAGAAGATGCCTCGTATGTCTGAGACCCTGGGTTTAATACCTGGCACTAAGAATAAAAGCAAAAGAATTTGGAATGCACATATGCGCGCGCACGCGCGCGCACACACACACACACACACACACACACACACACGATCCTATTTCTTTGATGATGTTTTCTCACCTATTACACATATTTAGCAAAGAGACCAGAGAGATGGTTCTAGAATCAAGGTCTTGCCTGGTGTACAGCCAATCCTGGTTTGATCCTTGGCACCTTGTATGGTTTACTGAGCACTGCCAGGGGTCACTCCAGAGCACTGAGCCAGGAATAGCTCTGAGCACTCCAGGGTGTGGCTTAGGGATTGCTCTGGCCAGGGAGTCCGGAGGACCATATGGAGTGCCGGGGATTGAACTCAGCTGCATGTAAGGCAGACACCTCCTGAGCGATCTCTCCAGCCCTTGAAGTTATTTGTTTCTTTATTTTGCTTTTTGGTGATACTCAGGGGTTACTCCTGGCTCTGCACTCAGGAATTACTCCTGGCAGTGCTCAGGGGACCATATGGGATGCTGGGAATTGAACCCGGGTCGGCCACGTGCAAGGCAAATGCCCAACCTACTTCGGCCCCTTAAAGCTAATTTCTAATAGAAGTAAAATACTTGACAGAGTACAAGTCATGTTGTATTTATTTATTACCTATTATGTTCTCTGAAAGAATAGGTTCAGAGTTCAGAGGGAAATAAAAACTCCTCAGGTAATAACAGAGTAATATATGCCCAAATGTACCAGCCTATCATACCATACTTCATCTTATAGCAGCAGTCAAAGAAAGAGATGCCCAGTGCGCAGGGGCATTAAGAGCTATAAATATTAGAATTTATTCACTGAATTTGGGACATTTAACTTGGATTCTGAGCGAAGCCCAGTGGTGCCCAGGTGTCACTCTCCACGGGGATGTGAGCTCTCGCAGGATGGAACCTCGGCCTGCAGAACGCAGAGCACGTACCTCCGGCCCTTCGATCTCTCTACTTGGCATGGGGTGTTAGGACTTACTGTCAGTTATAGTTTTTATTGGTTCTTTTGCTGCCTCATTTGAACTGTCAAATAATAAATAGGAAACTAGAAGTGATGCTCCTTTTTTTTTTTTTGCTTTTTGGGTCACACCCGGCGATGCACAGGGGTTACTCCTGGCTCTGCACTCAGGAATTATCCCTGGCGGCGCTCAAGGGACCATATGGGATGCTGGGATTTGAACCTGGGTCGGCCGAGTGCAAGGCAAATGCCCTCCCCGCTGTGCTATCTCTCCAGCCCCAGTGATGCTCCTTTTTTCATCATGGCATTCCACAAATTGCAAAATAAGTCTGTACATTAGGACAATTCAGATACACACAATGCATATTTTTAGTATATTTCTCAGGCAATGTGCTTTCATGTGTTGTTCTGATCATTGCTTTGAGTGTCTCTATAGTAAAATAATCATACATGAGAATTTAGGAGACTAAAACTTCCTTTAGAGCAGGTACCTCTTATTCATTAATGGAGCAGGTGATAGAAATGTGTTCTAGAACTGGAGAGATAGGACAGCGGGTAGGGCGCTTGCCTTGCTTGTAGCCCACCAAGGTTTCATCCTGGAACCACATACGGACCCCTGAGCCCCACCTGGAGTGAACCCTGAGTTTAGAGCACCAGGATTCAACCCTGAGAACTGCTGCGTGTGATCCCCACTCTCACTCACTCTCATCCCGTTGCTCATCGATTTGTTTGAGCAGGCACCAGTAACATCTCTCGATTGTGAGACTTACTTGTTACTGTTTTTGGCACATCCAATACACCACAGGTAGCTTGCCAGGCTCTGCCATGCGGGCGTGATACTCTCAGTAGCTTGCTGGGCTCTCTGAGAGGGGCGGAGGAATCGAACACGGGTCGGCCTTGTGAAAGGCGAACATCCAACCCGCTGTGCTATTGCTGCAGCCCATGTGATCCCCAAAGCGGAAGGAAAGAAAGAAAGAAAGAAAGAAAGAAAGAAAGAAAGAAAGAAAGAAAGAAAGAAAGAAAGAAAGAAAGAAAGAAAGAAAGAAAGAAAGAAAGGAAGGAAGGAAGGAAGGAAGAAAGGAAGGAAGAAAGGAAGAAAGGAAGAAAGGAAGAAAGGAAGAAAGAAAGAAAGAAAAGAAGAAAGGAAGAAAGAAAGAAAGAAAGAAAGAAAGAAAGAAAGGAAGGAAGGAAGGAAGGAAGGAAGGAAGGAAGAGAGGAAGGGAGGAAGGAAGAAAGGAAGAAGAAAGGAAGGAAGGAAGTGAGAAAGAGAGAAAGAGAGAAGTAAAGAGAGAGAGAAAGAAAGAAAGAAAGAAAGAAAGAAAGAAAGAAAGAAAGAAAGAAAGAAAGAAAGAAAGAAAGAAAGAGAGAGAAAGAAAAAATAAATGTGTTCTAGGGTCAGAGTGATAGTACAGCCTGCAGGGCATTTGCTTCACACGCAGGCAACCTAGATTCGATCCCCAACATCCCTTATGTTCCCTCAAGCACTGTAGGAGTAATTCCTGAGTGCAGAGTCAGGAGTAATCCCTGAGCACTGCTGGGAATGACCCAAAAAGCCAAAAGTAAAAAATTAAATGTGTTCTACTGCTGAGCTGCCTTCCCAACCCAATTACATGTTTCTGAATGAACTGATAATGGAGAGCCCGGCAAGCTACGGAGAGTATCTCGCCTGCATGGCAGGGCCTGGCAAGCTACCCATGGCATATTCGATGTGCCAAAAACAGTAACAACAAGGCTCACAATGGAGACGTTACTGGTGCCCACTCGAGCAAATCGATGAACAACGGGATGACAGTGATGGACAGTGATACAGTGACACTATTTCTGCCTCATGTATTCATGCTTCATTTTTACTCTCTTCAAGCAAATTCTCGAACTCATTGTTGTGACCTGGTATTTTCAGCTGTTGATTGAGCTCACAGACTCACGACAGGTGCCAGGATGGTAGCACTGTCCCGTGCATGCGGGGTTTCCCATGTGGGTCTCACCTGGCGATAGCACAGCCTCGAGCCAGGAAGTCACATTGTGTGGCTTCCATTTCATTATATTTAAAAAAACGTACTTTGATTTCCTCCCAACCAGAGTGCAGGAGGCCGGGCCAGGCGGTGTTCGGGCAGGGGACTGAGCCTGGGGTGTGGGGGAGGGACTCACCGCCTCTGTGTAAAGCATGTGTTCAGTTCCCTTGAGCTCCCCCCCAGGCCCACGCATGCCGTTGACATTGGGGGACAGTGTAAAAATTGGGGGATCGCTAGGAATTCAAACTGAAGTCATTGACAGGGAGAACATGGCAGGTCCTTATGTCAGTTCTCTTCATTTTCCCCTATTTTTCTTCTGCTTTCCTAAGACTATCAAACTCTGTTCTTCAGCTAAGGCAAAAGGAAGCATTTTCTATGATATACGAAAACTCAAAGTGTGATTTTCAGGGATGGAGAGCCTTCTGAGAGAGATATATATGTATATGTATTATATATTATATTACATATATTATATATTATGTTATATATGTTACATATAAACATATATGTAATACATAGTGGTTGAGACTTTATTGTCTCCACACCCAAATAGAAACACGTTTTATTTCTATCAATAGAGAACATAGTAATTAAGAAAAATCACTATAGGGGCTGGAGCACAGCGGGTAGGGCGTTTGCCTTGCACGCGGTCGACCTGGGTTCAATTCCCAGCATCTCACATGGTCCCCTGAGCACCACCAGGAGTAATTCCTGAGTGCAGAGCCAGGAGTAACCCCTGTGCATCTCCGGGTGTGACCCATAAAGAAAAAAAAATCACTATAGGGGCTGGAGAGATAGTATGGCAGGTAAGCACCTTTCTTGCATGTAGCCAAACAAGGTTCAATCCCTAGCACTACATATGGTCCCCTGAGCCCCGTCAGGGGTGATCTATGAGTGCCGAGTCAGGGGTAAACCCTAAGAATAGCCAGGTGTGACCCAAAAATAAAAAAGATGGAAGGTAGGAAAGAAAGAAGGAAGGGAGAGAGGGAGGGAAGAGAATAGGAAGGCTTAAAAAGACTAAAACACTGAGGAAATGTGTGGGTTAGCCTATATATAACTATCCCACGGCTTGGGAATGCAAAAGCATAAATTGCTCAATTTGGCGGTCTGAGTTTTTCCCCAGTTCTTTATATGTGAAGAGTGAAGCTTTATGAGTGAATATTTCAGACGTCCAACATTTGCACAGCAAGGTGTAAGAGAAATCAGTTTTCCAGAAAAGTTCTCAGAAACCAATCTCTTTGTCCTGACCCAACCCTCTCAGCTGGCTATATTCCCTGTTTCTTTGTGTCCCCCTGAAATGCAGGAAATCTGATGGCTCTTCCTTCAGAATTTATGCCCTCTTAAGATTTTATCTGACTATCTTGACTGGTTCACACAGGCCTGAACAGTCGTTTCAAAAATCCCCTTCTTTTATTATCGAGTTGAGTTCATAAATGTTTGACTATGGGTAAGTGCAGGTAATATAACAGGTGTTTAAATATAAGCCTTACCCAGCTAGGAGGGCAAATTTAAAAAATCTGGAATTCAATGTGCATACTGCCATTCCAACTTGAAAAGCTAATATATTTACTTAGAAAAAGATAAAGCACAACTTGTATCTTTTTTTTTTTAATTTTTTATTGAGTCACCATGTGGAAAGTTACAAAGTTTTCAGGTTTAAATCTCAGTTGTACAATGCTCGAATACCCATCCCTTCACCAGTGCTCATATTCCACCACCAAGAATCCCAGTATAGCTCCACCCCGCCCTCCCACACCCCTAACCCCCCCACGCCCCTAGCCCCCCCAACAACTTGTATCTTTAATAGAATTTTAATTTAAAAACTTTTTTTTAACTTTTGGGCCACACCTAGTGGTGCTCAGGGCTTACTCCTGGCTCTGTGCTCAGGGATCACTCTTGGTGGTGCTCAGGGAGACCAGGTATGGTGCCGGGGATTGAGCCTGGGTCGGTTGTGCACAAGGCAAATGCCCTCCCCACTGCACTGTCGGAACAGCCCCTAGCTTTTTCTTTTTAATCCCCCTCCACCGCCACTTGGTTGCTAAAATCACAGCATATTTTAATCTGATAGCTAGGAAAGGCATAGCAGCTGGGAGCTTTCAACCTGTTCATTGTGTCGGCATTTAAAAAATACTCTTGGCATTTTAAAAAACACACAGGCTGTGAACGCAGGCCCTCCGTGCTCACCCAGTGGTCTTCCCTGCACCATTGCTCATTTTCACCAGGATGGGTGAACTGCAGTGCTCAGACCTCAACCCCCTTGACTCTGTCCCAGCCCTCTCTACTGGCTGTGTATCCAATTTCTTTGTGTCTTCCCTGGGAAGTTGCAAATCTGCTGGCTCTTCTTCCTTCAGAGCTTATGCCCTCTTATGATTACCTCTGACTATCACGCTATCACTATCTCACAGGCCTGTGCAGTCGTTTCAAAAATCCCCTTCTTTTATTATCAAGTTGAGTTCATAAATGTTTGACTATAGGTAAATGCACAGTAATATCGCAGTTACAAAGTTTCCGCACCTTTGATTTTTTTTTTATGATTCCAGAATCTTCTCTATATGTTTTAACTCTTTATTAGTCTTTGATTCTGATCGTGGGCCATATTTTTGTAACACGGTAAATTTATGAAACCAGGTTCTGGGTCTGGGCTACATCTCTGCTGGGTCTTTCCATCTAGGCTGTGGTGCAAGCTTTTTTCTTTTTTTTAATTGAATCATCGTGAGCTACAGTTACAAGCTTTTATGTTTGAGTTTCAGTCACACAATGATCAAACACCCATCCCTCCAGTGCACATTCTCCATCACCACTGTCCCCAGCATACCCCCTGCCTTCCCAACCCTCCCCCTGCCTCCATGGCAGACAGTTTCCCCCAGACTCTCTCTCTACTTTTGGACATTATGGTTTGCAATACAGATATTGAGAGGCTATCACATTTGGTTCTTTATCTACTTTCAGCACACATCTCCCATCCTGAACAATTCCACCAACTATCATTGTCTTAGTGATTTCTTCCTATTCCAGCTGCCTCCTCCCCTAGCTCATGAGACAGGCTTCCAACTATGGGGCAATATTCCTGGCCCTTGTGTCTACTGTCCTTGGGTGTCAGTCTCATATTATGTCATTTTATATCCCACAAATAAGTGTAGTCATTCTATGTCTGTCTGTCTCTTTCTGACTCATTTCATTTGGTATGATATTCTCCACATCCATCCACTTAGAAGCAAATTTCATGACTTCATCTTTCCTAACAGCTGCATAGTATTCCATTGTGTAGATGTACCAAAGTTTCTTTAACCAGTGGTCTGTTCTCGGGCACTCAGGTTGTTTTCAGATTCTGGCTATTGTGAACAGTGCTGCAATGGACATCCAGGTGCGGATATCATTTCTACTGTGCTTTTTTGCACCCTCGGGATATAGTTCCAGAAGTGGTTTTGCAGGGTCATATGGAAGCTCAATTTCTAGTTTTTGAAGGACTGTCCATATAGTTTTCCAAAAGGTTGGACTGTGGTGCAATCTTAGCAAAGTCTTACCTCCTTCCTGACTTATTTTCACCCTTTGGGTTGCTTTCCCAAATTCTTCTTTACCATAGCTGCTTTCAGTTGAGAAGTGGAGCTGCTTTTTCCTTCTTCATGGGAGATTTAAGGCTGTTGAAAGTTGAATGCATGTGAACTGATGGTCAGCAGTGGAACAAAGAAGACCTGGATGGATTTGAACGTAGGACTAACTGGTTACCTGATAAATGAGATCCTGTGTTCATTACTATAAGAGGCTACAGCTTTGCATTTGATGTCAATCGGGCTTTTGTATATATTGCCTTACTTCAGTGGTTATGGATCGGATGTGCTAAAACCTCTGTTTTTAATTCTAGTCTCGCGTGATAGCTGTACTGGATTGGGAACTTTCAACTCTTGGTCACCCTTTGTCAGACTTAGCTCATCTCTCCCTGTTCTACTTTTGGCCAAGGACAGTTCCACTAATAAATCAAAGTTCTCATCTGCGAGAAAACATAGGTATGAAAGTATGATGTTGCCTGAAATTCTATTAATACGGTTATTTTGTGGGAATGGAGCGAATGGGACCGTGGGGATGCAGCATGCAGCTGACCCAGGCTCGATCCGTGGCATCCCATGTGGTCCTCTGAGCACCACCAGGAACTATCTCCAAGAGTAAGCCCTGAGCATCTCTGCATGTGGCCAAAAACTAAAAAAATTTAAAAATTATCTTGGATATTTCTTATGATTAAAAAACAGGACTATGGGGTTGGAGAGATAAAGCAAAGGAATAGTGCATGCATAGCCAGCGCATCCAAAGGGATACTGCAAGCATCGATTTTGTGTGCCAGTGACTTGGTCAGGTTTGATCCCTGGCACCGACCTGGTCCCCTTAGCATAGCCAGGAATAGCCCCTAGAGTATTGCCAGATGCGATTCACAAATTAAGTTAAATAAAAACAAAAGGACTCTTTCACCCTTCATCCCTCTTAAGAAATATTATATAGTAGTTTTAACGTGATTTTGTTTCTTGAAATGGCTTAAATAATTTTATGCCTCATTATATTTTTTCTGAATACAGCATTCTATTTCTGGCAATTTATAATAAAAATGATCCATTGTGTAAAATTTTTTAAAAACAGTAGTTAGAACATGCTTCATTATGTGGTTTAATAATTATGATATTCAGTTTTATATACGTACACAATATTGTGTTTTTAACAAAATAGTCACTCTGACATTTTTTTAAAACTTATGTGCTTTTGAATTTTAGGGGTGCCATCGCTGGAAGAACTGATTTCAATATATTGCCACTGCAGGGGAATTAATTCTGTTCTTCCTAACTGGAATTTCTTTCTTGCCCTTTCGTATTTTAAAATGGCTGGAATAGCACAGGTAAGTGGTGTGTGTGTGTGTGTGTGTGTGTGTGTGTGTGTGTGTGTGTGTGTGTGCGTGCGTGCATGCACGCATGCATGCACACTGCTGGGTCTCACATATAATTGTTTTTAACAGGTGAGTTCATCACTGCTTTGGCGCTACACCTCCGATGGCACTTGGGGAATAGTGTGGTGCTAAAGATCGAACCCAGAGCCTTACACTCATAATACAAGACTACCTCTGAGCTACATCCCAGCCCTAGTTAATAAATGTTTTGTACTCTTAAGCAGACATCACTAAAAGATTCCAATTCTTCCTTTGGTCGTCAGGAAATCTCATATACCTTAGTGTGTGTGGTGGTGGGGGGAGGGGCCTGCTGGTGTGGAGTTGGCCCATACCCATTAATACTCAGGACTTACTCCTAGCTCTGGGCTGGAGGATGGCTCCCAGGTGTGTTCAGGGCTCTGTATTTAGCGCCCAGGGCCCAGCTGAGGTCAGCAGCATGCACGGCAAGTGCCTCACTCCTGTCCTCTCTCTCCAGGCTTCTTTATTCTTTCGTCATTATGTCTTTCTCCCTTTATCCTTAATGGCTCTTTCTCCTTAATGGTCCTAGGGTGAGATAAAACTATCTTCACACACTTTTTTTTTTAAAGGAAATCTTTTCTCATCATTTTTAGTGAATTAACTATAATAGCACTGTAGCACTGTCGTCCCATTGCTCATCGATTTGCTTGAGTGGGCACCAGTAACGTCTCCATTGTGAGACTTGTTGTTACTGTTTTTGGCATATTGAGTACGCCACAGGCAGCTTGCCGGCTCTGCCGTGTGGGCGTTCCTCC
The DNA here is from genome assembly GCF_027595985.1 of Sorex araneus. NCBI lineage: Eukaryota > Metazoa > Chordata > Mammalia > Eulipotyphla > Soricidae > Sorex > Sorex araneus. The sequence goes on from NC_073305.1 coordinate 12,846,713, forward strand.
GAAGCTGCACGCTCAGTCGAAGAGGACGGCCTTCCCCGAATAGAGACAGACTGGTCGTCAGTCGAGGGCATATGAGTAGCTGTGCTCCTCTCCTAGAACCATAATAAGCAATATAAAATAAATCACTCAGGACCTGCTACTGGGGCAGGTTTGGGTGTTCATTGGGAAAATAGGAAAGAATGGTGGTGGGGAGGTGTAATGGTGGTGGGACTGATGCTGGAATCTTGAATGTAATAAATCATCATCATCATCATCATCTCATTGATCGTCGAATTTCTTGAGCAGTCTCAGTAACGTCTACATTCGTCCTTGCCCTGAAATTTTAGCAGCCTCTCTTTACTCGTCCTTTCCAATGGTGCCACATTGGAGGCTCTTTCAGGGTCAGGGGAATGAGACCCAGCATTGTTACTGGGTTTGGCATATGAATACACCACGGGGAGTTTGCTACCGGGAAACTCTCGGTAGCTTGCCAGGTTCTCCCAGAGGGAGAAGTAGGCTATAAAAATGTCTTTCAGGAGCTTGGTTTTAAGTCTCTGGATGTTGGCCATTGGTGGGATTACACGGCACCGGGGGCAGTCCCTGGATGTGACCCCCTAGCTACTGGGAGATGGGAAATCTGGGCAGAAGAGGCCCAGTCCTGATCCGAGCAGGCTTGGAGGTCTCAGCCCCAGGTCCCACACACCTGGGTTCCTCTGCCGGTACCTTCATGCGTGAGGCTCATCTGAACGTGTGGAGAGGGGCCTTGAGCATGGCTGTGGCTAGACTCTGGAGGTCTTCCGCCGCAGGAGCTCTGCTCATGGTGGTGAGGGAAACTGGAGCCCACCCCCTCTGAGGGGCCCTGAGGAAGACAGCCAGGCGCAAGGGCAAGAGACTCTGCATCGTTCTCTTCTGGGAGCTTGGTTTTAAGTCTCTGGATGTGGGCCGTTGGTGGGATTACACGGCGCTGGGGACAGTCCCTGGGTGTGACCACCTAGCTACTGGAAAATGGGAAATCTGGGCAGAATGTAATAAATCACTGTGAGCAATTTTATAAGAATTAAATTTTTATTTATTTATTTTTAAAATTTATTTTATTTTATATTATTTTTGCTTTTTGGGTCACACCTGGCGATGCACAGGGGTTACTCCTAGCTCTGCACTCAGGAATTACCCCTGGCAGTGCTCAGGGGACCATATGGGATGCTGGGAATCGAACCTGGGTCAGCTGCGTGCAAGGCAAACACCCTCCCCGCTGTGCTATCGCTCCAACCCCTAATTTTTTTTTTTAAGTGAGAGCACAGGCTCGGCTCTGCCTCCATGGTGGAGCACTTGACTTGGGTGTGTGCGACTCTGTTCCCAGCTCCGCACAACCAGAGCAGAAGAGCCAAACAGTGAATGCACGCTTTGCTGCCCAACCTTTCCTCCTGACAAATTCTTATTCTACAAATTCTGGGCTTATGTCTTATCTACGTCTGGCATTTGTCACTATGAAAAGCAAAATGATCTCAGAACAGCGAACACCAAACCGCCGAAGACCAGAACCTGTTGCCAAAATTCTCTTTACCACCTGTATTATCTCTAGCCCAAGGCTGTGCATTAAAGATGGATTTTTTTTTAATTACAAGTCCAACCAAGCTTGGTATGTGTTATGATTAAGATGATTGTGTGTGCCATAAACTAGAGTGTGGTAGCCATACACATTCTTCTCTAGCTAGAAATATGACATTGGTAAGGATGGAAAGACTATTAGAGTGTTTTTATTGCATCAGTAATTGAATTGTAAATAATAAAAATTAGCTGGAGGTAGCAGGAGAGAAAAGTATGTTATGTTGGAAACATAAAACATGGAGGGAGAGTTTCAGCATAATTAAAGGTTCAAACAAAATTCCCCTCCCTCTGATAACTTAGGAGAAGGGTGATATCAAATGCCAGTTTGGTATCTGGTTCTTTTTTTTTTGTTTGTTTTGTTTTTTTTTGGGTCACACCTGGTGATGCTCAGGGGTTACTTCTGATTCTGCACTTAGGAATTACTCCTGGCGGTGCTCGGGGAACCATATGGGATGCTGGGATGGAGTCCGGGTCAGCCGCATGCAAGGCAAAAGCCCTACCCACTATACTATCGCTCCAGCCCCATTTACCTGGTTCATTTTCAAGTTGGATTTGATTCGGCTACTGTTCTGCTGACAGGAGAGTGTGATGAGGAGATGATACAGTCCCTTCCCCCTGCAGGTAAATGGGGAAGAGTCATCTGACATCTGTCCAGGTGCTGTGGGGCCTGTTCTGAGTCAGACCCGTTCCATCCTGTCCCCAAGCTGGCGAGTGGAGAGTCCTCAGCAGAGAGGTGGTACCATGCCCCAGCTCCCGAGGGGTAGCCACGGAGAGGCCTTGCTCAGAGCTTTCTCCTCGTTGGTGGTCCCGAGCAGTGGGACCCTGCTCTTTCCTCACGGATGTCCAGGAAAGACCCTCTGCTGTTGGAAGCCTGCCTCATGAGCGGAGGGGAGAAGGCAGATGGGATAGAGAAAGAATCACTAAGGAAATGATGGCTGGAGGAATCAGTCGGGATGGGAGATGTGTGCTGAAAGTAGATAATGGACCAAACATGATGACCTCTCAGTGTCTGTGCTGCAAGTCATGATGCCCCAAAGTAGAGAGAGTATGGGGAATATTGTCTGCCATGGAGGCAGGGGGAGGGTGGGAAAGGGGGGGTATACCCGGGATATTAGTGGTGGGGAATGTGCACTGGTGGAGGGATGGGTGTTTGATCATTGTGTGATTGTAACCCAAACATGAAAGCTTATAACTATCTCACAGTGATTCAATAAATTTTTTTTAAAATGACACACGCACAAAAAAAGACCCTGGGCTGCTTTCTGAAAAAGACCCACTCCACATCCTGAAAATTCTTCCTCACCAGGGGGCTGGAGCGATGACACAGCAGCTAGGACATTTGCCTTGCACTGGCGGACCCAGGTTTGATTCCCAGCTTCCCATGTGGTCCCCCAAGCACCGCTAGGAGTAATTCCTGTGCGCAGAGCCAAGAGTAAGCCCTGTGCATCGCCTGGTGTGACCCAAAAATTAAAAAAACAAAAAACAAAAAACAAAACAAACAAAAAACCAAAAATCTCTTACTCACTAGCCCAAAATCTTCAAACCAAAGATAAAGCCCAACTCATTTTCCTGCTTCATCCTTTATATTGCTTTTTGGGTCACACCTGGCAATGCTCAGGGGAAACTCCTGGCCTGCACTCAGGAATTACTCCTGGTGGTGCTCAGGGGACCATATGAGATGCTGGGAATCGAATGCAGGTTGGCCGTGTGCAAGGCAAACGCCCTACCCACTGTGCTATCTCTCCAGCCCTCATTTTTACTTCTTGGGCTATTCCTGGCATTATGCTCGGAGTGGGGTCACTCACAGGGTAGCACCTGGGAGTCCCATGTGCAAAGTCTGTGCCTTGGCCCTGCTTCTGGCCGTCAGCGCCCTCCGGCTCGAGCTGGGGCGTGCTCCTCGGGTGCAGACTGATAGCTCGGTGCCTGTCTCCGATAACCCTTCCCTAACGGTGTTGCAAATCTGCAGCTTCCTAAGTCTAAGTACTGCATGAGCTTCGAGACCCAGAGCTGGGAAAACGCAAAGACTGACGGGCTCCTGGCAAAGACAGTTTTGCAAGTTTCCACTGGATGGTGACTGCTCTGCATTCATATGTTTCTAGGGTGTGTACAGTCGATACCTTCTGGGAAATAATGCATCCGAGAACAGCTTTCTCTTCGCCGGTATTGTGCAACCTCTGGCAGAAACCGGTTTGCAGCTCTCAAGGAGGTGAGCGAACAGAGTTCTCGCCCCTCTCCACTCCAGTGAGACCTGGGTTTGGTCTGTAGAAGTTGTCAACATGGTGGGTGGGGACACGAGTCGGTTTTATTGCTTACCCAGATGGCTGTTGCCAATCATAGTACTTTCATGGGTTCATTTTTTTTTAATTTTTAAATTTCATTTTCATAAAGTTTGTTCACAATATACTTGTTTACATTCAATATTTCAACCCCAATCCCACCACCATTACACCTTCCCACCACTATTTATTTTGAATTTTCCCACCGCCACTCAAGCTGCTTGCCACAGGCGGAGGCTACATCATTTATTTTGTATTGCTTGTTACGAATAGCACGAGAACGTGGCCGCGCACTCCTGGAATTCTAAAAATTTTTAAATAATTGGGGTTCGGAGATATCTCTGCAGCAAGCTAATCAGTTCCAGGATTCATTTATGAGCCTCTGGATCATGGCCATTAATGTGTTTATTTTTAAAAAAATTTTATTAATGAGTCACCGTGAGGATATAGTTACAGAGTTTCAGCTTGTGTTACAGTCATACAATCCTCGAGTACCTATCCCTCCACCAGTGCCCATTCTCCTCCACCCATGGCCCCAGGGTCCCTCCCACCCACTCCCTCCTTTCCCCCCCCCCCCCGACCCCAGCCCACCCCTGTGACAGGGCATTCCATTTTGTTCTCTCTCCCCTTTTGGGTGTTGTGGTTTGCAATGGAGGTACTGGGTGGCCATCGTGTTCAATCTATAGTCTGCTTTCAACCCGCCTCTCCCATCCCGAGTGCATCCTCCACCACACTTTAGTTGGTGTTCCCTTCTCTATCTGAGCTGCCTTTCCCCCAGCATGTGAGGCCAGCAATAGCACAGCAGTTGGGCGTTCGCCTTTCACGCGGCCGACCCGAGTTCGATTCCTCCGCCCCTCTCAGAGAGCCCGGCAAGCTACTGAGAGTATCGAGCCCTCGCAGCAGAGCCTGGCAAGCTACCGGTGCATATTGGATATGCCAAAAACAGTAACAATAAGTCTCTCAATGAGAGACGTTACTGGTGCCCGCTTGATCAAATCGGTGAGCAATGGGGTGACAGTGACGAGTCACAGCCAGGACCCCGAAGGGGCAGAGAGATGGGAAGGAGTGGCCTGTCCCTGATCCCTCGAGGCCTGGAGTTTTCAGTCACTGGTCTGGTCATGGGTTCTTTTGTGTGATGGGTTTGGGGAGTAGATCTTTGAAAGGCCTGCAAATAAATACACCTCAAATATAAGGAAAATGCCCTATTCATCAATTCATGATTTATTTATTTATTTTTCCTTCCCAACATGAATTATTAACTTCTTTTGGGTGGGAGAACTCCTTGCTGTGTTCAGGCCAGTGGCTCCAAGCAGGCAGTGCTTGGGTCCCCAGACTACCCTGGGTGGAGGTGGTGGGTGATGGGGGCGGCCGTGCCAGGGACAGGTGCTGGTGCCGGACACTTGCAAGGCGAGTGTTCTACCACTTGGTCCACACCGCCAGCCCCTGGAATGTATAAACTATTTGTTTTTGGTTTGGGTTTGGGGCCATACCTGGTGGTACCCAGGGCTTCTGCCTCTGTATTCGGGATCAGTCCCGTGAGGCTTGAGAGACCAGATGGGGTGCTGGGGGGTCAGACCTGGGTTGGCTGCGTGCAGGGCAGTCCCAGACACGCCCCATTTTATGGAACTGTACCCAAACTTTCCACACACATCTTTGGAATCCCCACCCCTCTCCCTGGCACTCTGCCCACCACATTCCCAGCTAAGCCATAACCTGTTGACTGATTGGTGCAAGAGGCTGTGTCTGGAAATTCCGCCTTGTCCATGAGAGGACAGGGCATAATGCGAGGGCAGTGGCGGACAGTCCACTTTTTACATGGACCCCGGTGATCCCTCCGACAGGCTTAAATTGGTCTGTTTTTGTTTTTGTTTCTTTTTTTTTTGCTTTTTTGGGTCACACCCACCTATGCTCAGGGGTTACTCCTGGCTCTGCACTCAGGAATTACTCCTGGCGGTGCTTGTGGGACCATATGGGATGCAGGGGATTGAACCCGGGTCAGCCATGTGCAAGGCTAATGCCCTACCCGCTGTACTACACCCTGGCCCCTAAATTGGTCTTCATAATGATCCTTATTGGCAAAGTTGTGTTATGTGTGTGCATGTGTGCACATATATGAGTGTGTGTGTCTGTGTATGCACGTGTGAGTGTGTGTGTGTAGGTTTACAGTTGAACCCGGGGCTTTTTAGAGATGAAGAATGTGCTCTGTCACTGAACCACATCCCAGGACCCTGAAGTGATCTTTAGAAGCTTTGTTCATAAAAACATCCAGCACTGGTATTTGTGAGGCTTTGTAGGATAACATAGCCTCAGGTAGTTTAGGTTTATTGGGTTACTCCCACCACAGTGCTCCCATTCCTTTGTGTTTATTTGTAGCTTCTTTCTTACTGTTCTGTTGACTTGTAAATATTGTTTTTCTCTTCTCCTTGAGTCCTTTGCATAGTTTATTCAGAGCAATGTCCTTTTTGTATGGACACAGGAAGACTTAGCAAATGCTATGCTTTTGTAACCTTGGAGTCATTTGACTCTACATGATATTTTCTTCCTGGGCATCTGTTCTTTCGACCTAAGCCTCAGCTACCCTTACTTCCTAGCACCCCCAAAAGCAGGGTCTCGACGAGGGACAGGATGGACCCAGGGCAAGCGGTGAGTTGTGTGCTACCCTGGCATCGAGATGGGCCTGGCCAAAGTGCCTAATGCTTAACTATAAGTTAAGAGCTTGGTCATGGACAAATGCTGTCATGATCCAAACAGTGATAACTAGATTCGGACCCTGCTAGGGTGAAAAATGATTAATCTGGCCTGAGTGCTGTGGTCTGAGTCTGTGGCAAGATGTTGCCAGGAGAGCTGTCTTGCAAGCCTCAATGTATCTCTTGCTATGTCCATACAAAAATAACTAGTATTCAGATGTGAATAAGTTCTTGGACTAAGGAAAGGAGAAAAACCTTAAGAGGTATTTTACCTGCTGGCAGTCAGGAAGGGCTTTGGAATGCCGGGCCCTCAGGAAGGGCTTTCTTATGTTGATTTTGCTACCTGGCCATGTGTAGTCTAGAGGGCAAGGTGAGGAGAGACAAGTAGGGGGGAGAGACTAGTGAAGAGGGAGAATCCAGCGGTGGTAGATCCAGAGAGAGGCTGGAGCTGGGAGTGCGGGAGATGAGAAAGATGGAAGATTGAATAAATGGTAACTAATCAGCAACCAGCTTGGTCCTTGTTCTTCCTTCTCCTGTCCTTGGCCAACAGCCGTCCCGATCCAGCCCATACACAGCGGTTCCAGAGCACTGAACACGGGTGGTGAGACAGAGCCACCTGGGGAGCCTTCAAGTGCACATGCCCTTCGGCATGCCTTAGTTTTTTACAGCGCTTATACTAAAAAGTTGCTAAATTTGTATTCGATTTTTCTTGCCACCAATTTTTAAAATTGTTCTTTTGGGGAGCTTATCCTTGGCTCTGTGCTCGGGGGTCATTCTGAGTGTTAGGGGGACCGGACCATGCCATGGACTATAAAGCTGGGCCTATTGCATGAAATCATGAGTTTCAATCCACTGAGCTGCATCCGCGCTATCATTTTTCAGATTCTAACAAGCTACTTCAGTGAAGACTGAAAACCACCATTGGTTGAGATCATGCCTTAATGGTGTCCGTCTCTAACAATGATTCAGGCTTTCAAGCTTAATATTCAAAATAAGATGATTGTCGGGGCTGGAGCAATATCACAGCGGGTAGGGTGTTTGCCTTGCACACGGCCCACCCGGATTTGATTCCCAGCATCCCATATGGTCCCCTGAGCACCGCCAGGGGTAATTCCTGAGTGCAGAGCCAGGAGTGACCCCTGTGCATTGCCAGGTGTGACCCAAAAAGAAAAAAAAAATTGTCCTTTCATCCCCTATATAAATATTTGCATCTGAGGTGGAAAATTTTCACAATATGCTACTCCTGCTGAGGGATATTTGGGAAGCTGAGTGAACATGTTCATTATAATCATTCTATTTTTAAATAATCTATATTCTTATGACAATGATGGTTGGAAGGGATCGCTCTGGATGGGAGATGTGTGTGGAAAGTGGGTAAAGGACCAGACGTGATAGCCTCTCACTCTCAGTGTCTGTATTGCAAACCATAATGCCCAAAAGGAGAAACAGAGAGAGAGAGAGAGAGAGAGAGAGAGAGAGAGAGAGAGAGAGAGAGAGAGAGAGAGAGAGTGTGTAGAAAAGTGCCTGTCATAGAGGCAGGCTGGGGGGTGGGAGTGGGGTGGCAGGAGGGACACGTGGGGACATTGGTGGTGGGAAATGTACCCTGGTGGAGGGATGGGTGTTGGAACATTGTATGACCGAAACCTGATCACGAAAGCTTTGTAACTGTATCTCATAGTGATTCAATTTAAGACAATTATATTTTATTCAATAATCTGCAATGATGACTGTGAACATCTGGGCTTTTTTGTTTGTTTGTTTGTTTGTTTGTTTGTTTTCATTTTGGTGAAGAACTTTCAGTACTGCCGCGCCCCGGCCCGACCCGGCCCGGCAGCTCTTCGGGCAGAGCAGGACCGGCCAGGAAGTTCTTGGTCGGGTGAAGCTCTTCATGAAGCAGCACATCCTCCCAGCCGAGCGGGTAAGGACCCTGCAGGCCCCGCTCGGCCCCCGTGGCCCCGGGAATAGATCCTGAGCACACTCTGGGCGTGACGCCCCAAAGTACAAGACCAAACGAGCAACAAGAACAGACAGAACTCTGGTTCGACGTGGTGGACAATCAGTTTGCCCCCCCACCCCCCACCCTCGCCCCTCACACCAACCTCACGGCCCTGTCTGAGCTGAAAGACGGGCAACTCTCTGACTTCTCAGAACCTCTAAGATCATCTTTCTCTAGCATTCCCTCCTTCTTCCTGTGAGATTTCAATTGAACTTTTCCAAGAACTTCTCTTTACCGCTTGGACTTTCCTCCTCTTGATTTTCAGTGACTCATTCTGAGTGTTTGGTGTGTAGGGTGACACCTGGCAGTGCCCGGGGTGTGTGTGTTTGGGGGGGGGTACCCTGGGATGGTGCAGTGTGGGCACAGGACCCGGACCTGTATGCAAAGACTGTGCAAGTCTTAGAACAAAGCTTCCCTCAAGAAAAGGATTTTTTTATTTTGTTTTGGGGTCATCCCTGATTGTACTCAGGGCTTGCTCCTGGCTCTGTGCTCAGGGATCATTCTGGGCGGTGCTTTAGGGAGCCAGATGTGGTGCCCGGAATTGAACCTGGATCAGCTGCATGTACCTTATCCTTGTATCTCTTTGACCCCCCAAGAAAAGGGTTGATGAATTTTAAACATCAAGGGTCCCAGTCAGCGTCCCCCACTCACCCACCCCAGGGCTCCCGCAAACCTCCACCATCAGATTTTTTGTTCCTGCACAGCTGTGCATTACTAAGTACTAAGGAAATTATTAGCATTCACCTGGCGTGTTTAGTTGTTCTACCCTGGGACAGGTTTCTGTGGCCCTTTGTTGGGCCCTCTTGCTAAATGAAGTGCTCCAACCTTTGTAGGAGATTCTAGACAAGATAGCACAGCGGGTAGGGCGTTTGCTTTGCACGTGGCCGACCTGGGTTCAATTCCCAGCATCCCATATGGTCCCCCTGAGCACCGCCAGGAGTGATTCTGGAGTGCAGAACCCCTGTGCATCGCCTGGTGTGACCCAAAAAGCGAAAAAGCAAAAAAAAAAAAAAAGATTCTAGGGGCTGGAGCGATAGCATAGTGGGTAGGGCGTTTGCCTTGCATGCGGCCGACCTGGGTTCGAATCCCAGCATCCCATATGGTCCCCTGAGCACTGCCAGGAGTAATTCCTGAGTGCAAAGCCAGGAGTAACCCCTGTGCATCGCCGGGTGTGACCCAAAAAGAAAAAAAAAAGGTTCTAGACATGGAGGGTAGGAAAGATAGTATGGCTGGGAAGGCGCCTGCCTTATGTGTGGCTGACGGCAGTTTGATCTCTGGGTGGCATATGCGCCTCCAAGCTCTGCCAGGAGTGATCCCTGAGCACAGAGCTAGAAATAGTCTCCGAGCACAGCTGGATGTGACCCAACTCCCCTACCCCCTACCCCACCCCACCCACCCCTGCCAGAGAGTCTAGACATCAATGATCTAATATTGACGCAGCTTGATTTCATCAGCAGCCAACAACCTCTATAATTTTTTTTAAGTTTTCTTTCTTTTTTGTTTTCAGTGTTTTCTATTTTTAATTTATTTTATTGGATCACTATAATTTTTTTATCCTTCTGTCTGGCCTTATAAAGAAAATTCTTGATCTGTAGAAGCTCAAAAGACTTCGTCTAAATATGTTTACTTTGGGTACTGGCAATTTACAGTGCTATCTATTTTGTATTAACTTTAGCTAATGAACTTCTTTCCCCACTTCTATTACTTCAAGGAGGTAATTGAATTCTATGCTAAAAATGAAAATTCAGCGGACAAGTGGAGGCCCCATTTTGTGATTGATAAACTTAAGGTAAGAAAAGTAAGAAAATGTTTAGCATTAAAAAAAAATCTTTGTGAGCAGTTTTTGAGAATTTGGTTGTTGATCTTGTTCTCTCTGCAGAGGATAGTTGGGTCACTTTAGCGACTCTACAATAAGAAAGTGAACGACAGAACATGTAATATACAAATGAGTCAATACAGGAGCCAGAGCGCTAGTCCAGCGGGGAGGGCATTGACCTTGCATGTGGCTGACCCAGACTTGACCCCTGGCTTCCCATATGGTCCGCTGAGCACCGCCAGGAGTGGTTACTGAGTGCAGGGACCAGGAGTAACCCCCGAGCGGCACTGGGTGTGACCCCAAAACAAAGCAAAAGAACAAATGAGTCAATGCGTTTTTATACAAGGCCTGGGATGGAGTTAGCACCCCCCCCGCCCCCCACCCCCCCACCCCGTGGCTGCGAAAGGAACAAACGTGTTTGTTAACATTAGCAGCTCCCCCGTGCCCGTACGTGAGATGCGGTCTGCTCCACAAGGGCTCCGTTCTCATTTCATGTTTTCATAACCTTAACGGCCACTCACGTCGGACGCTGCATTGCACGAAATAGGGCCGTTGGCATACTTGCACGCAAACGTGGGAAGATTGTGTAATAGCTATACTTCGACTAGAAGTACTCAAATAAGAAAATTCTGTGTTTCGGCCCAGTGAAATTAAAGCTGGAGGAAAGTCACACCTTTGACATGAAACTGTTGGTTTCTTCTTTTTTTTAAAAAAAATAATTTACTTATTTACTTATTTCATTTTGGGTCACACCCGGTGATGCACAGGGGTTACTCCTGGCTCATGCACTCAGGAATTACTCCTGGTGGTGCTCGGGGGACCATATGGGATGCTGGGAATCGAACCCGGGTTGGCCTTGTGCAAGGCATACGCCCTACCCGCTGTGCTATTGCTCCAGCTCCGAAACTGTTGGTGTCTAATGAAGTCGTGCCTTCTTGTCATGCGCTCTCAGGCCCGGGGAAATAAATAACTTTGTGCATGTGTATCTATTAAAAATGATATGAGGTCCCGAGTAAGGATCACCTCTGGCCTGTTCTCCACCTCCACAGGAAATGGCCAAAGCTGAGGGTCTCTGGAACCTGTTTCTGCCGGCTGTCAGCGGGCTCAGTCAGGTGGACTATGCTTTGATCGCTGAGGAAACAGGAAAATGCTTTTTCGCTCCAGAGGTCTTTAACTGCCAAGCACCAGGTACTATGCTATTTGAAAACCGACTTTCTGTGATAATTTCAGTAATGTTTACCTTCTCTCTCTCTCTCTCTTTAATGAGAGGAAGTTTTTCTAAACAAAGCAATTTATTTATAACTGTGTCTATAATTGCACTATTTCCGTGACTTGGACTGGCAAGATAGCACTGTAGCACTGTAGCACTGTTGTCCTGTTGTTCGTCGATTTGCTCGAGTGGGCACCAGTAAAGTCTCCATTGTGATGCTTGTTGTTACTGTTTTGGCATATCGAATACACCACGAGGAGCTTGCCAGGCTCTGCCGTGTGGGTGCGGTACTCTCGGTAGCTTGCCGGGCTCTCGGAGAGGGACGGAGGAATCAAACCTGGGTCAGCTGTGTGCCAGGCAAACGCCCTACCTGCTGTGCTATTGCTGGTGAGATAGAAGAGGGGTGAAGGCACTTAACATGCAGCCACCCTGGTTTCCTCCAGTGCTGGGAGAAACCCCCAAGCACAGAGGAGAGAGTAGCCCCTGAGAATCACCTGGTGTGGGGCTCCCTCCCTGCCCCCCAAAGCAGAGCCTTCGTGAACTTGCACAAACGGGACGGTAATAGAAAATAGCAATTTCCTGATGGAGTATTGGGTATTTCTATGACTGGCTGGAATAAGCAGAATGCCAATTATTTTTTTTTAGTTAAATTATCTTCCTGTTTACCTATTCACCAATTATCTCTTGCTTCCCTATTGTGTCCCAAGCACTAGGGCTTAAGGGATAAAATATACAGAGTTCTCTAGAAGAAGAAAAAAATGACAAGTACATTATGTGACTTCTTTTCTTTTCTTTCTCTCATTTTTGTTTTGTTTTTTTGGGGGGCTGGGGGGCTTTCAGAGCACCTTGGTGATGCTGCAGGGATACTCCAGGTTTGGTGTCAGAGGCCGCTCACTGCGATGCTTAGGGGCCACAGTGTCAGGCTGGAACCCAGCTTCCCGTGTGCAAAGCATGCAGTCAGTCCTCTCAGCCGTCTCTCCCTGGCCCCATGTGCTGATTGTCGCTTGTTTGGGGCCACACCTGGCAGTCCTCAGCAGTCACCCCTGGTGGTGCTTGGGAGACCGTCTGTGGTGCCAGATTTCAAGCCAGGGTTGACAGGCTGCAAGGCAAGTGCCTTACCCCCTGTACCGTCTCTCCAGTCCTGTCTTAGTCTTTTTAAAAGTTACTCTAAGTGGTTCTGAGGCTGCCCGTTGAGGACACGGCATCCCAGACTGCCGTGGTGCCTTGTGTGTTATTGTATGATCTGGTGTCCTGGTACCAACACCTTCCCAGGAGAGGTCGTGTGGGTTGAAACTGCTAAAGGCAAGATACTGGATTTTTTTAAAAAGTGTTTTTTAGGGGCTGGAGCAATAGCACAGCGGGTAGGGTGTTTGCCTTGCACGCGGCCGACCCAGGTTCGATTCCCAGCATCCCATCCCTGAGCACCGCCAGGAGTAATTCCTGAGTGCAGAGCCAAGAGTAACCCCTGTGCATCGCCAGGTGTGACCCAAAAAGCAAAAAGTTTTTAAAATTTTGTTTTATTGAATCACTGTGAGATAGACCCTTACAAAGCTGTTCAGGATTGAATTTCAGTCATACAGTGTCCCAACACCCCTCCCTCCACCAGTGTACATTTCCCCGGCATCAATGTCCCTAGTTTTCCTCCCATCACCCTCCACCCGCATCCCTGCTGTGGAAAGGTCCCCACACCCCACGCCCCAGCCACAAGCCTGCACCCCAGAGCAAACGCTGTGTTTCTGCTCAGTGGCTGTCCTAGGAGAGAGGCTGACCAAATTTTGAAGGAAAAAATGCACTCAGCTGACCAGTGAAGTCATTCCCACTGTTTGGTGACATTGGAAAACCGCTGAAATTTTCAAACTAGAGAAAAACCTCAGATCCTATGTGAAAATTGTGTTCCCGGGTCAAATAGAGACAAAGGAACAGAGCTGTAAATCATGTTCTGAGCGTTTTGTTTTCTTTTCCCTCCTCCCCTCCCTCCTCCTCTCCTCTTCCCTCCCCGTCCCTCCACTCCCCTCCCTTTCCCTCACTGCTTTGGGCCACCCCTACAGTGCTGGGGGGACCATTTGCAGTACCAGGATAAACCTACCATGCTATTTCTCAGGCCCAGTTCTTTGTTTTGTTTTGTGGCCACGTTATCAGTGTTGTGTTTCTGATTCTGTTCTCCTGATCCTGTTCTAAGGGATCGATCCCTTAAAAAAAAAAAAAAGTTGAGGCCAAAGACCCAGCTCAGTGGTAGGGCACATGCCTCGGATCTGCAGCCCCTGGAACTCCCCCCTGCTCCTCCTCCTTCTGCACCCCTACATGCACATAAGAGCGTCTGGAAGAAAGAACTAAGGCGTCATTTGTTCCTTGCTGTTACGCATGTTATTTCCCTTCTTGCTCTTTCCCTTGAGCAAAGTTGAACTAAATCAGCTTCAGGGAAATGATCACCCCCTGTGCTTTCTGTTGGGGGGCTCCATGTCATACCACTTTGGAAGCAAGTCTGCACGGGTGAGAGAGTGCAGGAATGATGGCCGTCACCATGGTAAAGGCTCTGGTCTCGGGGGTCACTCTGGGCGGGGCTCGAGGCTTGAACCCAGGTTGGCCCCATTCAAGGCAAGCACCCTGTCCACTGTCCTGTCTCTCCACCCCCCAATTCCAGTTTTAAATAGAAAACATTTTTGTTTGGGGTTGGGTTTGGCGGCCACCCCTGGCTGTGCCCAGGGGCTTCTCCCTCTTGGCACTCGAGGCTCTCTTCTGGCAGTGCTCAGGGGGTCTGGGTGTGCCAAGGATGGTACCCGGACCTCCTGCATGCGCTCAGCCCCATGAACTTATCTTTCTGACCTCTAGAGAATATTTTTGTCTAAGTAATTTATCTAGGCTTTCCTCCCTAGCCTCAGACTCTTAGAGCAAACTGTTAATTTTCAGAAAAACATTACTCAATATTTAACCTCATTTGAACCATAAGAAACAGTGAATTTTAAACAAATAAATACAAAGAGTTTAATTAATTGTAACTTAGGACTCATTTTATCCAAAAGAATTTTAAGCTTATGTTAATCTTGAAACCCTGTGCATTTTTACCATGATGTTGGCTCTATGGAATGTCTGAACAGAGTACAAACATACTCACTTAGACTTAACTCAATGGCGGTATTTGAGTGTCTATCCTTAAGGTTGTTGCCATAGAGAAAACTTCTTTGAAATCTTTGAGTCATTGATACTCAAGGGGAAAAACATCTTTTAGCTGGCATATTTAGAAGTTTGATGAGAAATGCCTAAAAGGAGAGGGAGGCAGGGGAGAGAGCAGAAAAGTATCTGCTGTAGGGTGGGGGGTGGGGAGAGAGGGGGAACCTGGGGACACTGGTGGTGGGAAATGGACACTGGTGAAGGGACGGGTGTTGGAACATTGTATGACTGACACCCAATCATGAACAACTTCGTAACCGTATCTCACAACAGCTCAACTAGGATAAATAAATAACTATTACACTTATATAATAAATTTGATGAAAAAGATAGTACTGGAGAGATCGTACAGCAGGTAGGGCACTTGCCTTGTATGCAGCTGACCTGGGTTTGAGCCCCGACACCCCACACGGTCCCCTGAACCTGCCCAGAGGAATCCCTTAGTGCAGAGTCAGGAGCAAGCCCCAAACACCGCGGGGTGTGGCTCAAAAACCAGAATAAAAGAAGGAAAAAGACATTTAGTGTGAATATAATTTGGAGGAAGACCCCCAGACCCCTTCGCTCTGTGGGAGACACAACACCGTCTTCCCTGGGGATCCTGCATCAGGTCCTGTCAGTCAGTGTCTCCAGGGAGGGGCCTGCTCTCAGGTCTCCCGTGCCATTCGCCTCCCAGCGCAGGGATCCTGTGCTCTGCATCTTGAGCTGTGGCCCTGTGCTGTTCCGGATGGCCCGGGTGCACACAGTAAGCGCAACGCCAGAGGCCAAGAGATGGTCGGACCCATCGCGTGAGCTCAGGCGGGGAGGCACTAGCAGTGGCGCCTTGGCAGAAATTTACTCGGGAATGGAGGAATGACGGATGGGGTTTCACCAGAGGGAAGACCTGGCCCGAGCAAATGCCTCAGAATCAGAGAGCACGGGATGCTTTGAGAAGCAGCAGCTCGACCTCCAGGCGGGCGTGTCACTGGGTCGCATGAGTTGTCCTCCAGGGGTTAGTTGTCGCCATGGACCAGCGCCTTCGCCGGCAGCCAGCGGGGTTGGCCTGGGCGGGCGTCGCTTCCCTTGGTCTCGGTTGAGTTTGTCCTCAGTCAGCCAAACTGCACTGGGACAAAACATTCCCAACAGGTTGGACACACACCCAAAGCCATGTCACCACGCATGGCCATGCACCGTCATGGGCTTTTGTTATTGTGATTTGTTTGTTTTTGGCGAAGCAATCAAGTTTTTATTGAAGCGTTTTAGAAAGACATTTAGAGTCTACAAATTTTTAGAAAGATTTGGAAAGATGTGAGGGGAGAGAGAGAGAAAGAGGGAGAGAGAGAAAGGGAGGGAGAGAGAGTGAGACAGAGAGTGAGAGAAAGAGAGACAGAGAGAGGGAGGGATGGAGGGAAAGAGGGAAGGAGGACAGGGAAGAAGAGGGAAGAAGTCCATGTTCAAGAGAGAACACAAGCTTCTCCGGAGCGGAGAGAGGAGGATGTCCACAGAGAGGCATGTGCACGGGCTTTCGGAGCCGTGCCCCGCCGCTGGGGATTCCTCCTGGTTCTGTGTTTCTCGTACTCCCAGTATCCAACAATTGCGTTGGAAAGTTGCTTGGCATCCTCTCTTTGTGCAGCCTGCATGGAGGAGAAAAAAAAAATCAAAAATGCAAACGCCTGGGGCTGGAGCGATAGCACAGCGGGTAGGGCATTTGCCTTGGACGCGGCTGACCCGGGTTTGAATCTCAGCATCCCACATGGTCCCCTGAGCACCGCCAGGGGTGATTCCTGAGTGCATGAGCCAGAAGTGACCCCTGTGCATCGCTGGGTGTGACCCCCCCCAAAAAAAAGCAAAAAAAAAAAAAAGCAAACGTTTCTTTTCTTGTGACGCAGACACGGGGAACATGGAGGTGCTCCACCTGTACGGAAACGAGGCGCAGAAGCAGCAGTGGCTGGAGCCTCTTCTTCAAGGGAGCATCTCCTCTTGCTTCTGTATGACAGGTGAAAGCCCAGCCCCCGGGCACTGGGGCGGGGCCAAGGGCATGCGGGAGGAGGGTCTGTGGTTCAGGCACATCTGTCCCTGGCCAGAAGGGTGGCTGTTCTTAACAGGAGACTGACACCCAAGGACAGTGGACACAAGGCCCAGGAATATCGCTGCACGGTGGGAAGCTGCCTCATGAGCCGGGGGAGAAGGCAGCTGGGATAGAGGAAGGGAATCACTAAGTCAATGATGGTTGGAGGGATCGTTCAGGACGGGAGATGCGTGCTAAAACTTGAAAGGACCAAATTTGATAGCATCTCAGTATCTATATTGCAAACCATAATGCCCCAAAGTAGAGAGAATATGGGGGAAATTGTCTGCCATAGAGGCAGGGGGAGGGGTGGGATGGAGGGGTATATTGGGGACATTGGTGGTGGAAAATGGATACTAGTGGAGGGGTGGGTGTTCGATCAGGGCTGCGCCTGGGACTCCAAAGGAACAGCACTCACGCACTCAGCCCTGACTTAGTAAGTACCTGCCCCGTGTCAGGCCTGCCATGATCGGAACCATGGTGGGGTCGCCTAACGCTCGTCTTCTCTCTGTGGAGACGGCGCTCAGCCTGTGACGGCACCGGAACCCCTTCGAGGGTTTCTCCCACCAGAGAAAGCTGCGCCCCGTTCCCTCCACAAGTTCTCAGAGCACACCGGGGGGCGGCAGGGCTGCCTGCGCCGAGGAGAAGGACCCCGGAACAGCCTTCAGTTTGACAGGCACAGAGCAGTGTGACACGGACTAGCCTGTCGGCTCGGGAAGCCGAGCACTCAGCCGTGGTCACAGATGTTCACGGAAAACTTCCAGGAGATCGTGTGGGCCAGGCCTCAAGAATCTGAAGAATGTAAATTATCCAGATCTGTGAACGCCTTTATGGCAGGATCCATCAGGCTCAGTTAGCAACTGTGTAAGGGCGGGGGAGGGCTTGCAAATATTTAGGAGAGACTTACCTGGCAGGGACGAAAGAACGATCTTTCCTCAGCTCCTTCCTATGTTGGGAGGAAAGAGTAAGTCACAGGTATCCCAAGTCCCGTATCAACGAGGGAGACAAGAATCCAAAACAAACTGTTGATCCCTAGTATTATTCTCATTTGAGCCTCATTCATTCATTCTTCCAATGCACAGTGATTGAATTCCTACTAGGTGCAGGCTATGGGAGGATCAGAGTGAAACGGGGGAAGAACAACAGACAACACAGATGAGGATGTCTCCGACCCCAAGGAGTTCACCCGCCACTAATCTAAGTCTCTTGTGAACTGATGGTTACTTGCCTGCTTGCAAACCCACCCTTTGCTTGTTTGCAGAACCGGGAGTAGCGTCAAGTGATGCCACCAATATTGAATGCAGCATCCAACGAGATGGAGACGCCTACGTGGTTCACGGCAAGAAATGGTGGAGCAGCGGTAAGTGTCCAGTCAACCCTGTGTCAGGTGCTGTCCTGGAGTGAGAGACACTATTCGTGTCTCTGATGCATGATCCCAGGTCGTTAAACGGAAAGCAACTTCAAATTCAGAAATAAGCAACAAAAGAAAGGCGTTTCAACCTTGCAGTTCACTGCAACTTGGGTAGGATGGGAAGGCATCATGTTAAGTGAGATGAGCCAGGGAGAAGGACAAATACTGGATGATCTCTGAGGTACAGAGAGAAATAAAACCAAGGACTAGACAGGATAAAATGATGGCAAACCCTCGGCCTTTGACCACGAGACTGAGATGATTGATCAAGCAGTGGGTGGAATGGGGTGAGGGAAAGAGAGAGGGAGGGAAGTAAGAGGAAGACTACAAGTAAAATTTAAGAAGTGTGGAGGGACTGGAGTGATAACACAGTGGGTAGGGCGTTTGCCGAGGCTGACCTGCTTTCAATCTCCGGCATCCCATATAGTCTACTGAGTACCGCCAGGAGTAATTCCTGAGTGCAGAGCCAGGAGTAACCCCTGAGCATCGCTGGGTGTGACCCCCCCCCAAAAAAAAACCCCCAAGAACATAATGGAGAGACTGGGACACTTTGATCATGGTGAGGATATTGTAAATTTGTACATCAAGGGGCTGGAGTGATAGCACAGCGGGTGGGGTGTTTGCCTTGCATGAGGCTGACCCGGGTTCGAATCCCAGCATCCCATATGGTCCCTCGAGCACCGCCAGGAATAATTCCTGAGTGCATGAGCCAGGAGTGACCCCTGTGCATCGCCGGGTGTGACTCAAAAAGAAAAAAAAAATTGTAC
The DNA here is from genome assembly GCF_027595985.1 of Sorex araneus. Classification (NCBI taxonomy): domain Eukaryota; kingdom Metazoa; phylum Chordata; class Mammalia; order Eulipotyphla; family Soricidae; genus Sorex; species Sorex araneus. The sequence goes on from NC_073305.1 coordinate 12,865,675, forward strand.
ATCAAAACCATTCGTATTAATACTGTTATAACCATGTTACTGAAACTACAATAAATTTTTTAAAAGATTAATTTTGAAATCTTCTTGATTAGGTAATGTTTATAATTTATTTGTTGGTGGCACCAAAGATTCGATGAAGGCCCTCACATATGCAAGACGTGCTCCTTATCACTATTAATCTTGTTCGGGAAGCCACACCCAGCATTACTCAAGGTCTGCTGCTAATGTGGTGCTCCGGGGTCACTTCTGGAGCTGCTGGGGGATCATGTAGTACCAGGGATCAAACCTGAGCCTCCTGCTTGCAAAGAGGCGTTCCAGCCACTGCACTGAGCTGTGTCTCTGACTTCCATTGTAAATTATGTTTATTCGTATTTGTTTGGGCCATTCCCAGTGATGCCACAAGTTAATCGCTGTTTGGTGCTTAGAGGTTGTTCTCAGAGGTCCTAAGAGAGCCCTGAGGTGCTAAGAATTTACACTGGGCCTCCTGAACGCAAAGCTTATATTGAGCCCTTTAAGTTATCTCCCTGGCCCCTTTAAGACTAATTACATTTGGGGCTGGGGTGATAGAACAGCGGGTAGGGCATTTGCCTTGCATGCGGCCAACCTGGGTTCGAATCCCAGTATCCCATATGGTCCCTTGAGCACCACCAGGGATAATTCCTGAGTGCATGAGCCAGGAATGACTCCTGTGCATTGCCAGATGTGACCCAAAAAGGAAAAAAAAAAGACTAATTACATTTGGGGCTGGGGTGATAGCACAGCGGGGTAGGGCATTTGCCTTGCACACGGCTGACCCAAGTTTGATTCCGGGCATCCAATATGGTCCCCCAAGCACCGCCAGGAGTGATTCCTAAGTGCAGAGCCAGGAGTAACCCCTGAGCATCACCGGGTGTGACCCAAAAAGAAAAAAAAAAGACTAAATTGTACTTGGTTTGGGAGCCATACCTGGCTTGTGCTCAGGGGTCACTCTGGATGGTCTCAGGCTACCATATGTGGAATGGGGTCTGGTCCTGAGTGGCCCGTGAGCAAGGCAAGCATCCTTCCTGCTGTTCTGACCTCCCCGATGTTACTTTTAAAAGCTAAAAGATAGAGGGTTTTTTTTTCATAGTTTGTGTGATGTAAAACTCATATGAATACACACTATTTTTTAACCTTTGGAATTTCTATCAAAATTAAATTTGAATAAGTGAATAGCACACATAATTATTTTTTCAAAGAGAAGCTGCCTATGGTATTAGGAATAATTTATTGTGGTAGATTTTTGTTGTCTAAAAATACAAAATTTAAGTGAAAAACAAGACGCTTTGTACACAGAAAATTTATTGTTTAGCCAACACTCGGTAACGAACTCTCATAAGTGGGTGAAGACTGTAGGAAGTGATAAAAGTGATAAAAACTAGATCTCTGGTTCAGGGAGAGAGAGAGAGAGAGAGAGAGAGAGAGAGAGAGAGAGAGAGAGAGAGAGAGAGAGAGAGAGAGAGAGAGAGAGAGAGAGAGAGAGGAAGGGAGAGAGAGAGGGAGGGAGAGGGAGAGAGAGGGAGAGGGAGAGAGAGAGTGGGAGAGAGAGAGTCCAGGGGGAGAGAGAGCACAGGGGAAGCACTTGCCTTACTTACATCCTACTGACCCTGGGCCACACATGTGGTCCACACAGGACCACCAGGAGTCACTCCGGAGCACTGCTGGGAAAGGCTTACAAACTAAGATAAAGACTAAAACAAAAACAAAACCCCAAAAAATGGAACCAAGGATGATATGAGGATTGTCTCTAGACTTTACATAATGACTCTTAACACTTTTCAGCATACCAACTTGTCACTAAAGAAAGCTGATAAGTATAGACACCAGGAATTTATCAAAAGGGCCCCAAAATACTTTTTATGTATTTTCTGTTGCTCTTCATTCTCTTTTTCTGGGTTCTAACAAAAATCCCTTACAAATTAAGAAAGAGCGGGTGGGGATAGATAAAAATAAATTTTGCCAAAGAGCTATTTAAGTACAAAAATGATGGAGGATTTTATAGAGAGTTCATTAAATGCTAAAATTTTGCTAGTTAAGTCCTAAATTTCTTCAAATTTTGCTCCCTTGAACTATAAATGCCTTTAATAAATCTTCTTTGTTAATCTCCTTGAGATAGCCTGAGTTCATAGAGTATTGTTACTTATTCCTATTGCTAGGAATAACTGGTTTTGTTTCTCTAACTTGTTTATTTTAATGCTTTATAAGCTGGGGGGCTGGGGAGGTGGGGCGGTTAGAGCCAATCCTGCGGGTGCTCAGGGCTTATTCCTGGCTCTGTGCTCTGGAGCGACTCTTGGCAGTGCTCAGGGGTCCAGAGGTGGGGCTTAGCTGCACGCCAGGTGCCCAGTTGCTGTACGGCAGCACCTCTCCAATTCTCTGCTTTATGCACTTATTACTTTATTGCCTGCCCTTGATGTCTGCCCCCCGGGCCCCCTTCAACGCCTCCGTGACAAGTTGCGAGCGCAGTGTTTGCGGCTTGAGCTGCAGAGAGAGGCGGAGCGCGTGGGCCTTTAAATGCTGAACGTGCTGGTGGGCTCGGTGGGGTTTTCGGAGTCGAAAGGAATCTCCTCCACAGGGGGCCTCTGCGGTCTCCAGGGCCCGTATTTCTTGACGGCCTCCAGGAGGTGGCTCCTGAAGGAGGCCCCCAGGAAGACGTACAGGACGGGGTTGAGGCAGCTGTGGAACAGCGCCACGCTCTCCGTCACCTGGATGGCCACGTCCATGCGCTTGCTCAGGCCACAGTCCGTGATGAGGGCGTAGATGACGTCCAGGGCCTGGCAGAACTTGACGATGTTGTAGGGCAGCTGGGTGGCGATGAAGACCACCACCACGGCCAGGACCACCTTGAGGGGGCGGGACTTCTTCATGTTGGGGGTCCTGAGCAGCGTGCGGGCGATGAGGAAGTAGCACACGGCCATGACCAGCAAGGGCACGACGAAGCCCAGGCAGATCTCCAGCATCTGCACGGACGCCTTCACCGACGTGCCCAGGTGGTAGGGGAGGATGGGCACGCAGCGGCCCCTGTGGTTGACAGTGTAGAACACCAGCTGGGGGATGCTCAGCAAGACGGCGGCCGCCCAGACGCAGAAGCAGAGCAGCCGGCCCCTCCTGCCCACGCCGGCCGGGCCCGGGGCGCGGGTCACGGCCGCGTGTCTGTCGACGCTGATGCAGGCCAGGAACTGCATGCCGGAGACGAAGTTGATGGTGTACAGGGCGGACGTGACTTTGCACATGGTTTTCCCCAAGACCCACCCGTGCGCCGCGTTCACGGCCCAGAAGGGCAGCGTGAGGAGCAGGAGCAGGTCGGCCACGGCCAGGTTCAGGATGTACACGTCGGTCTTGGTCTTGCGTTTCTTGCGGAAGGCGTAGGTGGCCACCACCAGGGCGTTGCCCACCAGCCCCACGACGAACGTGATGGCGAAGAAGGTGGGCAGGAAGACCCTGGCGAAGCTGCGGACCTCCTCCTTGATGCAGATGAGCTCGTACTGGCTGTAGTCGTGAGTCCCGTTCAGCTCGTGGTCGTCGTCGTAGTCGTAGTCGGCCGACTGGTTGTGTTCCAGCGCCATGACTCAGACCTGCGTGCGGAAGGACCCGGAGAGTCACTTCACTCGCGCCTCCGAAAGAACACTTTTTGTTTGTTTGGGGTGGGGGGAGGAAGAAGGGATGCAGCCAGCAGTGCTCAGGGATTACTCCTGGCTCTGCACGCAGGGATCACTCCTGGCTCCGGGTGGGTACCATAAACGGTGCTGGGTAGAGAGCCAAGGTTGACCGCGTGCAAGGCAAGGGCCCTCCCTGCTGGACTCTCGCATTAGCCCCTCAAAGGAAACACTTTTCTGCTTGTTTTGTTGTTGTTGTTGTTTTGGGGGCCACACCCAGGGATGCTCAGGGGCTACTCCTGCCTCTGCGTGCAGGAGTGACTCCCGGCGGTACCATATGGGATGCCGGGAATTGAACCCAGTTCAGCTGTGTGAGAGGCAAATGCCCTCACCCGTTGTCCTGTCTCTCTGGGCCCACTTTTTGAAGTCCAGTACACGTTTAATTCTCTTACTAGAGAGCAGATGGCTGCTCTGGGACAGGAGAGCCTGAGTCAGCCCCCACGGACTCACTCCCGGAGGCCGCACGAGTCTGTCTCTAAGAGGAAGTTCTCCTGCTCCAGTTTCTACATGTCCGTGTGCAGGGGTGGGGATTGACGCAGAGGAGAGGAAAATAAAACGCTGCAGACCTGGGCCAGCTCAGAGGGCTGGAGAGCTGCGTGGTGTGTGGGAGCCCTGAGCTTCGGGTGACACCCAGGACCCCAAGCCCTGGGAGCAATCCTTCCCCCACGTTAGGAGCAGCCCCAGAGCACCCACGGGGGTAAGCCCCCCACCCCACCCAATCCATGGTAAGGTTTAGGCATTAAACCTTAGCCAATAATACTTAACTTGGGGGCTGGAGTGATAGTACAGTAGGGAGGGCGTTTGCCTTGCATATGTGGCTGACCCAGGTTCAATCCCCAATATCTTGTATGGTCCCCCGAGCACTGCCAGGGTCATTCCTGAGTGCAGAGCCAGGAGTAAACCCTGTGCATCACCAGTGTGACTCAAGAAGCCAAAAAAAAAAAAAACCAAACAAACTTAATTTTATCTCTCTGTGTTGTAAAAGGGAGGTACACGCTACGCCTGAGTAGCTCTATTTCCCTAAATTGTTTGTTTTACCACGTTATTTACCACGAATGTAAGTGGCACTGGGACCAGAGAGAGAGAGAGAGAGAGAGAGAGAGAGAGAGAGAGAGAGAGAGAGAGAGAGAGAGAGAGAGAAAGAGAGAGTGCAGCTGGTAGGGCACTTGCCTTGCACATAGTCGACCCAGATTTAATCACCGGCATCCCATCCCCTGAGCACCACCAGAAGTAGTTCCTGAGTGTAGAGCCAGGAGGAACCCTTGAGCATTGCTGGGTATGGCCCCAAATCCACCCCTCCCCAAAATAAATTAAGTTTCTCAGGATTTTTTCTTGAGTCGGTGCTTAAAGGTCACTCTCGGTGGTATCTGGGGATCATTAAGTGCCAGGATTTGAGCCTGGGGCTCTGCATACAAAGATGCACTCCAGCCGTTTGACCCATCTCCCCGGCCCTAATCTTTTTTAAAAAAACTTAATATGAGAAGTTAGGGGCTGGAGCAATAGCACAGCGGGTAGGGCATTTGCATTGCACGTGCCTCTGTCCCTCTCGGAGAGCCCGGCAAGCTACCGAGAGTATTTCGCCCACACTCCCACACGGCAGAGCCTGGCAAGCTCCCCGTGGCATATTCGATATGCCAAAAACAGTAACAACAAGTCTCACAATGGAGACGTGACTGGTGCCCACTTGAGCAAATCGATGAGCAACGGGATGACAGTGACAGTGACAGTGATGAGAAGTTAGATCTGAACTACAAAGGAACAGGAAATCTTTTAATCCCCAGGCTGTGGTTCCAGGCAGTATATATTGACAATAAAGATGAAAATATATTATTTTAAAAAATCAACTTCTTTTCTATGCTAAGTTGTTGATACATGTATCATAAATGTGAAGCTCTATGAATCAGTCGGCATTATGTTCTCTTCCACCAGCTGTCTTCTATAAAACAGAGGCTCGGGCCGCGAGCCTCCCTCCCGCACCTCAGCCAGGCCAGGATTAACTCTCGTCCGGCTTCTTCCCCGATTTCCTTGTTCCCAAATTGTGGTTTAACATCCCAAGGAAGTCCCAAATCTCTCGTGTGTGTGTGTGTGTGTGTGTGTGTGTGTATGTGTATGTGTGTGTGTGTGAGTGTGTATGTGTGTGTGAGTGTATGTGTGAGTATGTGTGCATATGTATATATGTGTGTGAGTGTGTGTGAATGGTTGTGTGATTGTGAGTGTGTGTGTATGAGTATGTGTGTGTGAGTGTGTCTGTGATTGTGAGTGTGAGTGTGTGAGTGTGGGTGTGTACGTGTGTCCATGCTCAGTGATGCTGGGGGCTGCTCTCGGCTCGGGCTCTGGGTTCATCCTCAGTGGTACCCGGGGCACCCTGGGGCTCCAGCCAGGTTCCACCCCCCAGGCTCAGCCCGCTGCACCCTCTGGCCCGTCACCTCCTTTGAATCTGCTTTCTTGAGCACAGCCGCACAGTCCCACCGTCACTGCCCTTCCCCGGCCCACCTTGGTCCCTCCCCGGCTCTCTCCTGCCGTCCTCACACCCTCTCCTACCTGTCACAAACACCTTACGGCCAGCACAGTGCTGGGGGTTCGCAGTGTCACCTGCCACGCCTCTGCCGCCCTCACCTGGAAGACCCCTCTCCGCCAGGCCCCCTGCGACCTCTCCCAGCAGCACAGGCGCAGTGGAAGTTAGGAGCCCTGGGAGTTAGGAGCCCACAAATCCCTCATCCCCTTCCTTTATCGGACAGTGGAGTTCCTGCCCTCCATTAAAGGGCCGGCTCCTCCTGCCCCTGTCATTATTGTTGGGGCAGCCCCAAGCGGAGGGAGAGATGCTGCTTTGGGAGAGATGCTCCCCAGCCGCCTTTCCCGGTAGGCTCTGACGCTCCCTCAGAGTGCAGCCGCCCCAGGAGCTGATGTTGGGCATCACCGCCTCAGGCTGCCCACCACAGTCCTCAGTCCGTGTTTGTCAAACCAAAGATTTGCCAGCTGTTGCTCTAGAACGGACAGTGTGGGGGCCAGGAGTCTTGTCTTTCACCGTGAAGAATGAAGTGTGATAAGCTGGCACACAATCCACACGTCTGTCCACACGTCTGTTACCGCACGGACCCTTGTCAGCCTCGTCATGGGTCTTGGCTCGCTGTCCCCTCAGCCTTCCTGTCTCCCTTGGGATATTTTAGTCCTCGGAAGGATCTCAGCTAGCCTTCTAGAGGCTTCCATGAGATGGCTGGCTTTCAGAATGATGGCTACACTTTCAGAAGAATATTCTTCCAGGGCGGGGGCGGGGGGCCCAGGGGGCTGGAGGGCGTGCTTTGCCGTCCTCTCTGGCACTGCCGGGGAAACCCCCCTCCAAATAAAAAGAAAAGAGTATTTACATGTGTTCACTTTTGGTTGAGTAACTTTGGGTTGAGTAAGCCAAGGAGAACACCCCTCCCCAGCCCCCATCCCAAAGGGAGGCTACCCCACATGCTACCTCCAGCATGTCAGACAGACTCACGGCACATGTTCCACCCTGGGATTAGCTGACACGCTCCAAGCCAGGAGTTGCCTGTGAGATCCCTTTTCTTACGCATTAATGATTAACACTGTCTGAACTCTGTCCTACGCTGCCTTTCTCCCTTACCGCAATCCCTGGGTTCTGATAAGGAATAATCTGGCCCAATGATATAAAATATTCAGGAAGTTTTTTTGTTTTTTCATTAAACAACTGGGAGACGCCACTCCAAACAGGAGTGAAGAGCCATGCAGACTCTTTGCAGAAAAGACCCTTCCAGAAGAGACATGTGCTAACGCCTTGATGCTCATACCAAGAACAGAAAAATGAGTGCTTGTAAAAGAAGCCGCCCCCTCCCCCCAAAAATGATAGAGTCAAACCTGTTTTCTCACTAACCAGGCTTTACAGGCGAGTACTGGTATTAAAAATAGTTCTCCTGGTTATATCCAGATGTTTAAGATTAAAGCATACAGCTGTTTCCAAAGAACTTTTTTTTTTTTTTTTGCACATAGAAATGTTCAGGCTTTTTAGATCAATAAGTATACATATAGTCTCTGGGCTTAAACATAACATCATTTCCAAATCAGAAAAAAAAATGAAAGAAGTGAAAAGGGAAAAAGTGAAATGGAAAGAAAGTAAAAGAAACCAAGCCCCCAAACCAACCTGTCTCGGTGGCAGAGAGAGTGAGTGTCCCGGTGGGCAGCGAGGAGCGTCTTGAGTGAAGGGAGTCGGTCCAAGGACCTCACTCAGGCGACTTTTGTTTTCGTTTTTATACCCGCCCATCTGGCACCCAGCAGGGCTTTCCTGAAATTCACCTCGAGAGCAGCCTGCTCCTTTGTTCCGCGTCTAACCCGCCATCCTGTGAGGTCCAAGCCAAATGGTGAAGTGCTTCCCTCGGTTCCCAAATCTCGACCTTTCAAACTTCACACTTAGCTGGAGGGAAGCAGAAAGCGCCCGGGTGGCTGCCAGACCGCAGGAATCTCCCGCAGAGATCCCGTAGAGCTGCAGCATCTGAAGACATGCACTCTGATTCTTGTCCAGGAGAGAAAGTGAAAATGATCAAATCCTCCGAAACGGTCTCTGTTGGAAGAGTCGGGGAGTCAGGACGAACTTCCGAGTAATCCTTAGGCAGGACTTGGAACTATATATATGTAATCATGTATATTATATATAAAAGTGCATCATTTAATAGTTTAATTGCATCATTTAATAGTTTACACAAATTCGCCTCCTCTGTGCCTTCCAATGTTCTTGCCTTCCTGTAACTTTTTTTCCCCTGCAAATGCAAATCTCCAAACAGGGCTCATGTGTCCTGCTTCACAAAGTTAAAGTGAGAGAAAGAAGGGACATATCTGCGGATTTAGCCCTTTCTCTTATTTGCATAACGGTTCTCGGTTATTTTCTCCCGCCAGGCCAGACTGTTCTCCACCTGCACAAGTTAGTAGCGGGGGCCCAGCCGTTTCTCCCCCGAGCCGGGCTCTCCCTGTCCCGATACCCAGGAGAGGATCGAGCTAGTGGGATTCAAAGTGGGTGACAGCACCCCTGGCTGTATGAAGCATGCAGATCATTCTGGGGGGATTAGGGTACAGGTTGGGGTGCTTTTTGTTTGTTCTCTTAAAGAGGTAGGTTTCCAGGAGGAGGTGACAGTGAGGACTGAGTGATTTTAATATTATTATTAATAGTAGTATTGCTTTTTCGGTCACACCCGGTGATGCTCAGGGGTTACTCCTGGCTCTGCACTCAGGAATCACTCCTGGCAGTGCTTGGGGGACCATATGGGATGCGGGGGATTGAACCTGGGTCGGCTGTGTGCAAGGCAAACACCCTACCCGCTGTGCTATCACTCTGGCCCCAAGGGTTGAATGATTTTTAAGGAGTAACAACCACATAAGTTTGGGGATCTATGCCTAGATCCTAGCTCTTACTGTTTGTGGTTTGATTTTGTGTCACACCTGGTAGTGCTCAGGAATCACTCCTGACAGTGCTCACGGGACTATATGTAATGCCAGAGATCAAACCAGGATCGGCCAGCCGCAAGCTGGGCCAGCACTTTAACCCTCTACCCTCTCTCCTGCCCATCCTAGGTTTTGAAACAGTGGGTGGCAACCCCCTTTGGAGTCGTAGCTTTTAAAAATTATTTTCTTAAAATAAATTAGAGAGACTGCACAGGGGTTACATCCTGACCTCCCCGAGCACCTTTGCAGGGATCCCTGAGCAGAGAGCCAGGAGTAAGCCTTGAGCGGACTAGAGTGTGGTCCCCAAGCAAAAAAAAAAAAAAAATCTAAAATTAATTTGTGGCCTATTCTCAGTAAAAGTCTGGTTTGTGTACCTGTTTTAGATAGCCCTCTACCAGGGGTCACCTAAAACATCCCCAGGCGGAAGGAGCAGCGGTCGACACAGGCCCATTCTCAGTTATTCTCCAGTCCGTGTATGAGCTCCTTGACCCCACCTTGGCGAGCCGCCCCCTGTTCACGCATGCGTCATCTGCTTGTGGCTTAGCCAGCTCATTAAGAAATGGGGCGGCGGGGCTGGAGTGATAGCACAGCGGGTAGGGTGTTTGCCTCGCACGCGGCGGGTCCGGGTTCGATTCCCAGCATCCCATATGGTCCCCTGAGCACCGCCAGGAGTAATTCCTGAGTGCAGAGCTGAGCATCGCTGGGTGTGACCCAAAAAGAATAAAAGAAAAAAGAAACAGGGCAGGTGTGTGTGTGTGTGGGGGGGGGGGGGGTGATGGGAGGGAACCTGGGGACACTGGTGCTGGGAAATGTACGCTGATGTTGGGATGGCTGTTGGAACACTGTCTGACTGAAATCCAATCATGAACAGCTTTGTAAATAAATCACGGTCACTGTCACTGTCATCATGGCCATCCCATTGTTCATTGATTTACTCGAGAGGGCACCAGTAATGTCTCCATTTGTCCGAGCCCTGAGATTTTAGCAGTCTCTCCTTACTTGTCTTTCCCAATGATTGGAGGTTCTTTTCAGGGCCAACGGACGGAGGAATCGAACCCCGGTCAGCCGCATGCAAGGCAAACAAACACCTTATCCGCTGTGTTATCGCTCCGCCCAAATAAATGAATAAATAAATAAAAATTTTAAAAAGAAATATAGCAATTTAAAATGGGAGAAAAAAAGAAACTCTTCACAGAGGTTTAAAAAAAAAAGAAAAAAAGAAACAAGGGCCTGGGGCAGAGCAACAGTACAGTGGGAAGGTGCCTTCCTTGCACACGGCTGAACCGAGTTTGATCCCTTGCACGCCCTGAGCTCCTAGGAGTGATCCCTGAGCACAGAGCTGGGAGTCAGGCCTGAGCACAGAGCCAGGAGTAATCCCAGAGCACAGAGCCAGGATTGATCCCTGAGCATTGCCAGATGTGCTCTTCCCCCCACCCCCCCCCTCAAAAGGGCCTGCATTGGTGGCACTTGCCTTTTTCCAGGTGGCAAACACCACTCTAGAGCACTTCAGGCCATCCGGAGGCGGAATTGCCGAGCCAGGAGCCTCATCCACTCGTGGGTGCCCGTCTCCCAAATGGGCACCTCTGCGGTGTCCCGGGGCTGCCCACTGCCCTGCTCCTGCCAGCCTGGACTAACCCATCCCTCCTCCCTCTCACCTGGGGCTTGCTTTGATTTTACGGAGACTGGGGCAGGCGGTACCCGGGACCCGCCTCTTTGCGTGGCTGCCGAGATCCCACAGGTCTGCGCCAGCCTGCGTGACTCCGGCCTGTGCCCTGCTCCCGGCCCCTTGGCCTGCCTGCGTGGTCCCGTCGGCCTCCGTGCTGCTGGGGATGTCCTGGCGCCTTCCTCCTTGGGGCTTCGGGGGTGAGAGACTCTCCTATCTGCCTGGAATGTGCTTCCTCTGCATATTCCAGACTGTTTGCAAAGCCCGCTTCCTCTTTGTCCAGTCCTTTCCTTACAGAGACGGTCCCTGACGACCTGCTTACAAATGTCTCCTCCCCACAGACTCGCTGGGTGCTAGAATATCCTTTATGTTCTATTTCCTGGCTGTTGTCTCTCATCCATATTAGAAACAGGAGCTCTAACCAGCAGGGACTTGGCTTGGTTCATTGACCGACCCCCAAGTGCCTTGAATAGAGTCTGGCACATAGCAGGTGCTCAGTAAATATTTTGCGTGTGCAAATTGTCCTGTCCTTGCTTGCCATGCATCTGTATTGGCTGTGTTTCTCCTCACAGCCTCCACTATCAGCCTGGATTTAACCTCTTCATTCCAGCGATGTGATAAGTCTACACAACACTGGCTTCTAGACCTTTGCACATTCATGATGTTTGTCACGAAAACCCATTTTCTTAAGCTGTGGGCCACCCCCCCTCCATGTGCATCATGTAACTTTGAAACTTTTTCTTTTCAGAGGAACTGAGTTATGATTTATTTGCAGCAAGTGTGTGCTTTGTGGGGGTGGAGTGATGCATGCTTTGCATTCCCAAGTCCCGATCCTGGGTACCACATGTTTCCCCTGGCACTGCCAGGAGGAACTCTGGAGCACCGAGCCTTGAGCCGTCCTCAAGTGCTGCCAAAAGTGGCCCCCAAATAGAATTTGGTTTGTCTATTTTGTATACCTGTGTACTCAGTCATGTAAAACATACAAGTGAAAAGGGGTTTTGAGTGAAAAACGTTTCAGAAGCCCTGAATATTCTTGTTCAACTGTTTGTTGTTGTTGTTATTGGGCCACACCTGGCAATGCTCAGGGTTTCCTCCCAACTTTGCACCCAGGAATGAATCCTGCTATGCTCAGGGACCAAATGGGATGCCAGGGATTGAACCTGGGTCAGCCCCTTGCAAGGCTAACGCCCGACCTGCTGTAGTGTTGCTCTGGGCCCCTCTTGTTCTGCCTTTGCTCTCTAACTCCAACCGGATTCAGTTTGAACTTTAATGTTGCTTAATTCAGGAAAGCTTCCAGAACTCTCTTAGGTTAGGTCAGACTTACCCTTTATTCCTCTAGTACAATCTATTCTTGATACTGATTTTTGTCGGGAGGCAGGCGTGCTAAGTAATTGGTAACTTAGCATTAACTGGCAATGGTAACTCTTGGCTCAGCACTCGGGAACTATCCTGGCGGTGCTCGAGGCACTGTATGGCATGCCAGGGGTGGAACCCGAGTTGGCCGCGGGCACGGCAGGTGCTCTGCCCCCCGTACTGTCGCTACCGCTCCTATTCCTGATACTGGTTTTTCTATTGTCCTTGTATTCCGTTCTATTCTCAATACTCAGTTTCATGCATTACTCTTGGTGCCATCTTACTGAATGGTATTTAAATGTTGGAATGAATGAACTAATTAGAGTTTATGGAACCTCCAGTATTTCAGTATCCTCCATAGACTTAAGTTCAGCCAGGGGGGCTGGGCTTGAAGACAGACCCAGATCTTCAGTCTTAAGCTATTTCCACTTTATTACATCTTTTCCACCCATGACTCTATGATGCCATCTATTTTAGAATCTTGATGCTTTAGACTATCTTCTATATTTCGAAGAGGTAGTTTCCTTTGGCTGGCTCCTCTTCCAGAAAACCACATGCTTTCTTGTAAGGAGGATTTTCTTCATGTGACTCTGTTCACATCATTTGAAGGTGTACACTCTTTTTGCTGACTCAGACGTGCCGGGCCCTTGGAGCTTAAAGGATCTCAGACTCACGCTGTTTCAGGTGATACACGGTGACTCACACCAGGCATACAACCTGAAGAAGGGGAGAGGGGCTGGCCTCGTCCTCCCCCCCCCCCCACAGCAGCCTGGTCCTTGGTGTCACCATCCACAGCCCTCACCCTACCCACAGCCAGCTGTCATCTGACAGTTGTACAGTAAAACCCTGTAAGAGGGAGAGATCACATGCATATATTTTTATTTTATTTTATTTTTGCTTTTTGGATCACACCCAGTGATGCACAGGGGTTACTCCTGGCTCTGCACTCAGGAATTACTCCTGGTGGTGCTCAGGGGACCATATGGGATACTGAGAATCGAACCCGGGTCAGCTGCATGCAAGGCAAATGCCCTCCCCACTGTACTATCACTCCAGCCCCGCATGCATGTACTTATAGAGTTACCACTATTCTACTTTAGATATTGGCATTGCTCTCTCACCGCGCCAAATTTATAGTGAAGCAGTATTGTCAGTTTGTATGCCTAGGAAGAGTATGAATCCCAGCGGGCACTACTGGGGGTTACGGGCATCCGCTGGGCATCCTGGAGCTTATTCTCCCAGGGAAGAGAGATGACTGAGCTTTTCTCTGCTCCATCAGACCCGGAGGAGCTGATGTGAATGGGGTGATTTGACAAGGCAGGAAGGGAATTTCTTGAAAGATTTTCAACTCGAAGGACAGGAAGAGGCTTCACTCACTCACCTTAGGCTGCTTTTCCCAAATTCTTCCCTGATGTTTCTTTACTGTCTTCATTTGCAGTGTGGGTAGGGCGTTTGCCTTGCATGCAGCCAACCTGGGTTCGATTCCTCCGTTCCTCTCGGAGAGCCCGGCAAGCTACTGAGAGTATCCCACCCTCACGGCAGAGCCTGGCAAGCTACCCGTGGTGTATTCAATATGCCAAAAATAGTAACAACAAATCTCACAATGGAGACGTTACTGGTGCCTGCTCAAGCAAATCAATGAACAACGGGACTACAGTGCTGCAGTGCTTCATTTGCCGTGCTAATGAAGACTTACTCCTCTCCTACGAAGTCCCTAAGAGCTGGGCCTTTATGGTTCAAGTCAGTTCTTCACCTCTACCTGCCCGGTAGGAGCTACCCCTGCGTCTGACTCAGACTCATCCTTCCTCTTGTCCTCTCGTTTTACTCAGAAATGTGTGGAGCGTTGTTTGGGTAATCTCATTATTTCCCTCCACTGCTCTTATTGCATCTTGAACTTAGACGGTATCTGAGTTTGTTTGTTTCTGTTTTTAATCAGCATTGTTGCTCATTTCACTCACCATAAGTAAACTCACGATGTCAAACACAGGATAACTCCTGGTAAGATGATATTAGATTAAGTCCACGTTTACACAATGTACAAAGCTGCTGTTTCTAATATAATTTGTCATGGCAAAGTATGGAAATAGTCTAAAAGGACTATAATAGTTGACTGGTCTACTGATTAGGATATGCCAAAATATTCTCTAGCTACTAAACTTTATACTCTGTACAATTTTCCCCCCCTTCATACACAAAGATAGCATTATTACTATTCTCACAAGCGAGTAATCCTAGAATTCCTTCATGTAAGTGTGTGGAGGCTTCCTTTGTGAAAGTTCTGTTTTATGGGTATATCACAGTGGACTTAAGTGTTTTCTCTTGACCGGTTATTGTGCATGCCCAGTTCTTTGCAAAATAGAGCACTATTTACAACGACAAATCTTACACAGCTCTCATTTCATTCATGGACACTTTTGTCTATATGAAAAAACTCCCAGAGGTTGGGTTGATATAACACAGGGTAAATAAATCTGTAATTTCAGGGCTGGAGAGGGAGCACCGGAAATAAGGCATTTCCCTCTAATGCAATGAACACCAGTTTGATCCTTAGCACCACAAATGATTTTCTGAGCATGTTTGGGCTCACTCCTAAGCCCAGAGCCAGAAACAAGCTCCTAACCACTGGTAGGTGTGCCCCAAAACAGAACAAACATTGTGGGGGCCCCACCTGGCAGTGCTGGAGTTCAGAGGACATAAGAATTGGGATGAAGTTGGTCGGGTCCGTGCTAGACGTGTACTGACTTACGCCACACCTCCAACCCCTGATGAATATTTTGTGCAGGTGGAAATTTCATTGTGAAGTGGAACGGAACTCTTGTTAGTTTGTTATAGTTTATAACTAAATGTTAAGCTTAAGCTTAAAAGACCGAGTGAAGGGGCTGGAGCAATAGCACAGCGGGTAGGGCGTTTGCCTTGCGGGAAGCCAACCCAGGTTCGAATCCCAGCATCCCATATAGTCCCCTGAGCACCGCCAGGAGTAATTCCTGAGTGAAAAACCAGGAGTAACCCTTGTGCATCGCCGGGTGTAACCCAAAAAGGAAAAAAAAAAAGACCAAGTGAAGTAGAAGTACTTGATTTCAGAAATTTGATCTGATAAATGAAAAAACAAAGGAAGCCTCCACACACTTACAGGAAGGAACTCTAGGAGTCTTCTCTAGTGTGAATAGTCATAATGCTATCTTTGTATGTGAAAGGGGAGGGATTATACACAGTATAAAGTTGAGTAAACAAAGGAATGGAAGTGACTCCGGAGTGCTGTGATGGGTGTAAGTTGATAAATGTAAGCTCCCTGTGGCAAGGGAGAAAGGACAAACCAATGTTAACCTACACATCCTCAGTGCTTATAGCCTAGTTCTTCCTCTCTGAGAACTTAGCAAGGTACCGAGAGCATCCTGCTGAACGGCAGAGCCTGGCAAGCTCTCCGTGACATATTCGATGTACCAAATACAGTAACAATGATGGGTCTCATTCCCCTGACCCTGAAAGAGGCTCCAATGCGGCACCGATGGGAAGAACAAGTAAAGAGAGTCTGCTAATATCTCAGGGCTGGGATGAATAGAGACATTACTGGCACCTGCTCGAGCAAATCGATGATTAATGGGATGACAGTGATACAGTGATAAAGTTTAGTAGCTGGAGAATATTTTGTCGTATCCTAATTTGGCTTGCCAGTCAACTATTAAAAGGCCGTTTAGTTTATTTCCAGTACTTTGCCATGACAAATCGACTTTGTGGATGTCGAAATTTACTTCATATTCTGTAATTGTTTATATCACTTTCTTACTGTTATTATAGACCACATCATTACCCGCATCACATCTTTCTCTGAAAATTCTTCTTTTCTTGTCAGAAAATGATTTTGTGTAATAACCAGCAGTGACTTTGAAGAGCCTCAGAAATCAGGCAAATACCAGAAAAAATGAAATGATGAAATTTTCTTATAAATAAACGAACATGGCGAGTATCATCATGCAGAGTGAAATGTGTCAGAAGGAGAGGGACAGACATAGAATGATTGTACTCATTTGTGGGATATTAAAAAAATGTAGTATGAGTCTAATATCTAAGGACAGTAGAAACAGGGGCCAGGAGGACTGGTCCATGGTTAGAAGCTTGCCAAAAGGCAGGGGGCGGGGGGTGCAGTTAGGATAGAGAAGGAACCACTGTGAGAATAATAGTTGGAAAAGATCACTCTCAACCAGAACTGAGTGCTGGGGCCAGAGTGATAGTACAGCACACAGCTGACCCAGATTCGGTCCTTGGCATCTCATATGGTCCCCCGAGCACTGCTAGGAGTGGTTCCTGAGTGCAGAGCCAGGAATAACCCAGGAGCATCACCAGGTATAACCCCCCACCACCAAAAAAAAAGCCTTAATAAATAAATAAAGCTCATTAAACCATATTTTTTTTAAAAAAGAACTGAGTTCTGAAAGTAGGTAAAGAGGTATACATGGTAACATTTTAACACCTGTATTGCAAACCATCAAACCATATTGCCTAAAAGGAGATAGAGAGAGAGGAGGGAGGGAGGGAGGGAGGGAGGAGAGAGAGAGAGAGAGAGAGAGAGAGAGAGAGAGAGAGAGACTGCCCTAGAGGCAGGATGGGGATGAGGGTAGTGGAGGGAAACTGCCGACATTGGTGGTGGGAAATGTACACTGATGAAGGGATGGATGTTGGAACATTGTTTGACCGAAACTCAATAATGAGCAAATGTGTAACTGTATCTCATGTGATTAGATTTGAGAAAGAGAGAGAGAGAGAGAGAGAGAAGAAATTAGGCAAGTATCAGGAAGATGACAATATGACAAGTTCAACCTGAGCTACTCTTGGCATTTGAACAGTCCTGAAATACTGCAATCTGGATTAAGAACAGATTTATTTTATCTCTGCTGTGTGTTCTCTTTCATGAAGGCCTGGAATGGAGTAGATATATTTGTTTTCCAGACTATTCAGATTTCCTCTCATATATTTCATTTGTGACATTTGGTATCCTGTTCATTAACTAAAACAATAAAAAAAAGAGTAAAAAGCTCTGTAGAAGGACATTTCAGCTGCTCTGCCTGCCAGATTCTGCTTTGGTCTAAGATGAGATGTTATATCTGTAGGAAATTTTCCAAATTTCTGAAACATCAAGGTCAAATCAAAATATTTCCAAATTGATAACTCATCCTCACTTCCTCTACGTAATGACCTCAAAAGGAGAGCCAGATTAGAAGTTTTATTATTTTAAGAGTCTGAATCTTTTTCCATACTAGATTGAACAAGCAGAATCAAAGAATTATTTACTTTGATTATCTTAGTTTTTAAAAGTTACCTGATACCTTAAATCTTTGAGGACATTTGAAGCAGTGGCAACAATTTTTCATGATCAATAGAACAAGGCAAGACATGCTACTGGGAAATATTAGAGAAAGAGTATGTCCTCTGGATATTTGAAAACGCGGGCTTCAGACGTGCGTTTAAGGGATTGTAGGAGAAAAAATTTGAATTTTGAAGGATTTGGCTTCTGGTTTCTTAGAATTATGATCCCTGAAGCCTTAAAAATAATTATCCAGAAAGCTGTTTTTTTTGCCAGGATGGAAAGAATTAGAAAGAAAATATTTTTTTAATGTGTATTTTCTTTTTTAAAAAATTTATTTATTTATTTTTATTGAATCACTGTGAGATAGTTACAAGCTTTCATGTTTGGGTTACAATCACACAATGATCAAACACCCATCCCTCCACCAGTGCACATTCCCTACCACCAATATCCCTGGTGTATCCCCTTTTCCCACCCTCGCCCTGCCTCCATGGCAGACAAAATTCCCTATACTTTCTCTACTTTTGGGCATTATGGCTTGCAACACAGACACTGAGAGGTCATCATATTTGGTAAAAGAAAAGATCTTAAGAAAAATCAAGATGGGTATCATGCCATATGATATCTCAGAAGTATGTCCACCAAGGCGCGACTGACCCGAGTTTGATTCCTCCGCCCCTCTCAGAGAACCCGGCAAGCTACCGAGAGTATCCCACCCGCACAGCAGAGCCTGGCAAGCTCCCCGTGGCGTATTCGATATGCCAAAGACAGTCACAAGACTCACAGTGGAGACATTACTGGTGCCCGCTTAAGCAAATCAATGAACAATGGGATGACAGTGATACACTGATACAGTGATGTCTGCCAAGGAGAGAACATTTTATCTGAGATGGGACCTGCAAGCCTGGAGACTTCTAGGTATTGTTCCAGACTTCTGAGAAATAGACAACCTCTGCCACTTCCCGCCCTGCCAACATCTGTTGAAAAATGAAAAGTGAGCTGTCTTGCGAAAAGAAAAACAAAACCAGCAGAATTCCTTCAGGACTTACGAATGCCTATACAAACCAGGGCCGACTCTTCAGAAAGTAAACAATGATGACAGTGATACACAGTCTGAAAACGCAGAATGAAATAGTTTGGGAAGTTGGACATGGGTCATCGTTAATTGAATGAAGTACTCTCACCATCTAAATTTATGCGTATTCTGTAATTGTTTATATCACTTTTTTTTCTATTATTGTTATTATGGCCCACATCATTAGTCAAGCGTTGTGTCTTTCTCCATTCATCTTCTTTTCTTGTTAGAAAATGATTTTGTGAAATGACCATGTGGTAGTAAGAGGCTCAGAAATTAGGCAAAGACCAGGAAAAATGAAGTCATGAAGTTTGCTTAAAAATGGGTGGACTTGGAGAGTATCATGCTGAGAAAAATGAGTAGCCCTGTAGCACTGTTGTCCCATTGCTCATCGATTTGCTCCAGCAGGCACCAGTAACGTCTCCATTGTGAGACTTGTTGTTACTGTTTTTGGCATATCGAATACACCACGGGGAGCTTGCCAGGCTCTGCCGTGCGGGTAGGATACTCTCGGTAGCTTGCCGGGCTCTCTGAGAGGGACATGAGTAAAAGGATTATATATATAAATATTTATATATTATATATTACTATTTGTAATATATAATTATGTTTCTATATAAAGTATATATAAATATTATATATATGTACATAATGTATATGTATATACATGTATATAATGTATATGTGGGCTGGAGCGGTAGCACAGCAGTCGGGCATTCGCCTTTCACGAGGCCGACCGGAGTTCCATTCCCCCCTCCTCTCTGAGAGCCCAGCAAGCTACCGAGAGTATCGAGCCCATGTGGCAGAGCCTGGCAGGCTACCCGTGTGTATTGGATATGCCAAAAACAGTAACAGTAAGTCTCACAATGAGAGACATTACTGGTGCCCACTCAAACAAATCGATGAGCAACGGGATGACAGTGACAGTGACAGTGAATGTATATGTATATATATATAAAACACCTAGGGCCAGAGAAAGAGCTCAGTGGGCTGGAGGGCATGCTTTGCATACAGAAGGCCTAGGTTTCATCCCTGGGACCACGCGGTTCCCTGAGTGTAGACAGGAGACCCTCCCAAGCACTGAGCCAGAAGTAGCCCCCTGAGACCATGGATGTGGCCCAAGAGCAAAAGGCAAACAAACACAAGAGATCACATGTAAAACAGTCTCCGTCCCTTTCCCTTTGTTGCTGTGATGGCCATGCACTTGGTTCAGTGCTTGCATTTGTGACCCTGGATCCTGCCAGGGGTCACGTGCTTTAATTGTGCTCGAACCCCTGGCTGTGTGCACACATCACCCTCTCAGCTGCTACACTAGGAGTTCCTCATCGCAGAGCCGCTGGGGCCCTGCTCAGCACCCGTGGGGAGCCCAGGAAGGGAACTCATGGCCTTGTTTGCAAGGGAGATGCCTTGAGCCACTGAGCCAACCCCCGGGTCCCTAAGAGCTAAAATCATTAAAGCCCAGCTCTGTCGCATTGACAACCCATTGTTCATCGATTTGCTCGGGCAGGCACCAGTAACGTCTCCATTGTGAGACTTGTTACTGTCTTTGGCATATCGAATACGCCACGGGGAGCTTGCCAGACTCTGCCGTGCGGGCGAGATACTCTTGGTAGCTTGCTGGGCTCTCCGAGAGGGATGGAGGAATAGAACCCAGGTCGGCCACGTACAAGGCAAACACCCTACCTGCTGTGCTATCCCTCCAGTCCCGTTAAATCCTAACCTGAAGTAAAGTCTTCCTGGAGTTTGGACCCAACAAACCCGTCACACATTGACAGTGTCCCGTGTTAAAAACGCATAAGCAGAGGGGAGAAGACAGATGGAATAGAGAAGGGGTCACTAAGAAAATGATGGCTGGAGGAATCAGTCGGGATGGGAGATGTGTGCCGAAAGTAGATAACGGACCAAACATGATAACCTCTCAGTGTCTGTGTTGCAAGCCATAATGCCCAAAAGTAGAGAGAGAGTATGGGGAATATTGTCTGCCATGGAGGCAGGGGGAGGTTGGGAAAGGGGGGTATACCTAGGATATTGGTGGTGGGGAATGTGCCCTGGTGGAGGGATGGGTGTTTGATCATTGTGTGATTGTAACCCAAACATGAAAGCTTGTAACTAATCTCACAGTGATTCAACAAAATTTAAAATAATAATAATAATAATAATAATAGTAATAATAATAATAAACAAAAACCCATACACGGAAAAAAACACGCATTGCGGGGCTGGAGTGATAGCACAGTGGGTAGGGCGTTTGCCTTGCATTCGGCCAACCCGGATTTGATTCCCAGCATCCCATATGGTCCCCTGAGCACTGCCAGGGATAATTCCTGAGTGCAGAGCCAGGCATAACCCCTGTGCATTGCCAGGTATGACCCAAAAGGAAAAAAAAAAAACAGACAAAAAAAAATGCATATGCTGGGGCTGGAGCAATAGCACAGCGGATAGGGCGTTTACCTTGCAAACCTGGGTTCGATTCCCAGCATCCTATATTTTATTCTTAAGTGCATGAGCCAGGAGTAACCCTGTGAATCACTGAGTGTGACCCCTAAAACAAAAACAAACAAACAAACAAACAAACAAACAAACAAAAAGCGCATATGCAGGGTGGAGAGACAGTACGGTGGGTAGCCATTTGCCTTGCACACAGCCGACTCAGGTTCTATCCGGGATATCCTGTAGGGTTGGTCCCCTGATCACTGCCAGGAGTAATTCCTGAGCACAGAACCAGGAGTAACTCCTGAGCACCACCAGGTGTGACCTCAAAGTAAAATAATTCAAAACACCCATGAAAATGCATTTACTCTGCCTAACCCACCGGCCGACGTTAAACGTGTTCAGACACTGACATTCGCCTCCGCTTGGGCAAAAGTGCCTCGTCTGTGTTTTGTTTTCTTTTGGGGTTCTCTCACTGTGGTGTATGGAGGTTGCTCCCTGTGGGACCCTGCGGTGCCCAGGATCGAACCTGGGACACCCTACACACAAAGCACGTGTCCCGGGTCCTTGCTCCATCTCTTGTTGAGCCCCACACAGCCCAATTTTAAGCCAAGCTTTGAGTCCCGCCGGAGGCTTCCTGGGCAGCGGGAACGCGTTGTGGAGCCTGGGGGTGTTAGTGCTCACACAGCTGACACCGCCTCGGCTCCCGCCCCTGCGAGCTTCTGGGGGTTGTTACAGTATCTCCAGTCTGGGAAAAGATCAGAATGAATCTCTTATTCATTTAGAAGGTTCCAGTAGAAGGTTTCTCTTTGAGGCCAGTATGTCTCTACTTTTGTACCATTGTCTTCTTGGAGTCAGGCCACCCGAAGGCAGGACAGTCTCACGCGATGGGGGAGAAGGCAGGACAGTCTCACGCGATGGGGGAGTCCTGGCCCCCGGGAATATGGGAGGCGCAGCAGTGAAAGTGTCCCAAGTGAGGCTGTGTCAAATGAATTAAAAAAAGCGGATCTGGGTCCAAGAGACAGTAAAGGGGTAAGGCACTGGCCTTGCCTGTGGCTGACCCCGGTTCGATCTCTGGTTCCACATCTAGTCCCCTGAGCACCACCAGGAGCCAAGAGTAATTCCTGCGCACTGCTGGGATGGCCCCAAAACAAACAAACAAACAAACAAAAACATAAAAAAATTCAGTAGATCCTATGAAATTAGTTGAAACCCCAAATCATTGATTTTAATTTTTAAAAATTTATTTATTTTTTTCTTGAATCACCGTGAGATAGAGCATTATAAACTTGTTCATGATTGCATTTCGGTCATATAATGTTCCAACACCTGTCCCTTCACCCATGTAATTTTTTAGCATCTCTCTCTCTCTCTCTCTCTCTCTCTCTCTCTCTCTCTCTCTCATTTTAGGCATTATGGTTTGTGACACAGATGCTGAAAGGTTATCATGGTTGCAACGCTCAATTCTAGTCCAAAGTGATCATTCACAACTAATATTGTCATAATGGGCCCTCCTCTATCTTAACTACCCTCCATCTCCCACACCTTTGACCAGCCATTGCCCAATCCTCCTGGGCCATTTTCCCTGGCACTGGGTATTAGTGTCATACTGTTTGCTTTGCTTTTATATCCCATAACTGAATGCAGTCATCCTATACATCTCTCCCTCTCCTTCTGACTCATTTCACTCAGCATGACACTCTCCAGGTCTATCCATTTATGGGCAAATTTCACGACCTCATTTTTCCAGTATTGATTTGTTTAAAAAAAAAAAAGTTTGACAGATTCCCCAGCCTTGGGTTATTTGTTCAAATAGGCAGGAAGGCGCCAGCGCGGCAGATAGCAGCTCTGTCCCCACAGAGGCAGGCACGGACCGTCATCCTGTGCACTCAAGTTGGTGCCAGAGCTGTCGCTGAGCTGGGGCCTTGGCATGAGCCTTGGCCGCTGGCTGGCTGGCAGAGCCCGAGACCCTGGGTCATGTGGTGTCAGCTTGTTCCCTGAGCTTGGGTGAGCTGTGTGGGCCAAGGGGCTGGTCCTTGAGATGCTGGCTGAGCCCTGGGACTTCCCACAGCCCTGCCCCCTGCCCCGGCGCATGTACCCACGTGGCCCTGGCATTGTTGCTGAATCTTCTTCAGGCTCTTCCTGTTGTGTTTCTTGGCAAAGCTCCTGGGTCTCGGGAACTTGGGGTCCACCCCATTGAATCCTATCTTAGTTTCCTGAGTGCCGTGTCTGTGCCACTCTGGGGACGGGTGTGCATCTCCCCGAGTGCTGGGAGCAGGAGAGAGAGGACCAAGCACGGGGTTGGAAATAGCTGGGTTTGGGGCTGAGCCATAGGACAGCGGGGAGGGCGTTTTGTCACCTACAGCCTTGTAGGTGAGTGACCTGGGTTTAACCGCGGCATCCCGTCTGGTGCCACCAGGAGTGATCCCTGAGTGCAGAGCCAGGAGTATGCCCTGAGCATCGCTGGATGTGGCCCCCCCAAAAAAACAAAAAAGAAAATAATTGGGTTTTAAAGTTGTGTTTTGGGGGCTGGAGCGATAGCACAGTGGGTAGGGCATTTGCCTTGCACACGGCTGATCCGGGTTCAATCCCCGGCATCCCATATGGTTCCCCCAAGCACTGCCAGGAGTAATTCCTGAGTGCAGAGCCAGGAGTAACCCCTGAGCATCGCTGGGTGTGACCCAAAAAGAAAAAAAAAGTAAAGTTGTGTTTTGTTTGTTTGGGGGCCACATCCAGCGGTGCTCAGGGGCTACTCCCGACTTAGTGCTCAGGGGTGGCACCTGATCCAGCTCAGGGATCACTGAGGATTGAACCTGGGCCTTTCGCATGCCACGTCTGTGCTGTGCTTGTCCCACTGAATTTTCTCTCTGGCCCCAAGTCTCTTAATCTCTCAACTGTCTCTCTGACTCTGTTCTTTTTGGTTGAGATTTAGTGTTTGGAGAAACTGGATTGTTAGTTTTCTTACCTTTTCTACAGTCTGGAATTGACGGATCACAAAACTGTGTGTCTTTTTTTTTTATTATTGCTTTTTGGGTCACACCCGGCAATACACAGGGATTACTCCTGGCTCATGCACTCAGGAATTACCCCAGGCAGTGCTCGGGGCACCATATGGGATGCTGGGATTCGATGCTGGGATGCTGGGTTGGCCGTGTGCAAGGCAAACACCCTACCCGCTGTGCTATTGCTCCAGCCCCAAAACTGTGTCCTTTTTTTTTTAATTTTTAAATTTTTTTTTGCTTTTTGAGTCACACCTGGCTATGCACAGGGGTTACTCCTGGCTCATGCACTCAGGAATTACTCCTGGCGGTGCTCGGGGGACCATAGGGGATGCTGGGAATCGAACCCAGGTCGGCCGCGTGCAAGGCAAACGCCCTACCCGCTGTGCTATCACTCCAGCCCCAAAGCTGTGTGTCTTTTAACAGATGCCACGCCTTGTTCTTCCTTCTCACTCCTGTGATGGTGTGGCATTGTTCAACAACTGAACCTCATCCTTGACACCTTTCACGGACTCTCTAGACCTCCAAGCCCACATTAGAGTTCCGTTGTTGTGTTGCTGTCGGGGGTGGGAGGGTTGCGCCCACATCGCTGTGTCAGTGGTCACGAGGCCACACATGGGGCAGTGCCAGATGTCCAACCCAGGGCCTCGGGCACGCAGAGCCTGTACTTGAATTGTACTTGCTGCCTTAAGGGCCCTGGGAACTGGTCATCGATGAGCTGAAACCAGATAAAAGTCGATACCGGTAGGAGAATAACTTTACAATTTCGCTACATGTAAAGCTTCACAGATCCGGGAGTGAGAATCTCGGCCGACTGCAATGGAAGTCAGGGCGGGGCAGGCCCCAGTCGACCGTCTTCATTTGCTCTAGAGCATCACTCAGGGCTGGACGCACTAGGGCTGGACTCGGCACCAGCGGATTCAAACATCCGCACAGCTGCGGACCGGAGCAATAGCACAATGAGTAGGGCCCTTGCCTTGCACATGGCCTACCCGGGTTCAGTCTCCGGCCTCCCACCTGGTCCCTCAAGCACAGCCAGGAGTGATCCCTGAGTGCCGTAAGGAGTAACCCCTGAGCACCGCCGGGTGTGGCACCCGAGCAAAATCGAAAACAAATCCATTCAACTGCAAGCATGGCTGTCCAATGAGGCCTTAGCCCCTGGCTGGAGGGTTAGTGTCACGGGAGTCGTGATGGAAAAAGCAGGAGGAAGCGCTCTGGACAGGACCCCTGCCTCGCCAGCAGTGGCCGGGGGTCACCGGGAGAGCCCCCGCTTACCCCCAGGACGGCAGCGGCTCTGTGGCTCCTCTGATGTCTAATTGTTGGGCGGCCGCAGCTATCACTGACGGAATCCATTCTTGGCTTTGCCTGACGGCTCTTCCTACATGATGTCAAGTTTGATACATGAGCATTACTATTATTATTTTGTTAAGTGAATTAGAATGTTCTCATCCTCTTTTTGCCAAAGAAAACTTGGGAGGATGAGAGCCTTTAGAAAGATGGAAACTTCCTTTTATGTATTCTGCTATTTTCCTTGGTTTTAGGAGCCGGGAAGCCAAACTGCAAAATTGCTATTGTTTTGGGAAGAACTGAAAACGCCTCTGCGAGCAGGTAAAAACAAAACAAAACAAAACACAGTGACGGAGAAATCTGGGTAGGAGTAAGTTTTTCTTTTTCCTGTCCAGACCTAATGTATGTCATGTACAAGCCTTACAAATTATAATCACCATAAGATGGGAGATTAAATGCCACAGTTTTTTAATTACAATGTAATTGTGCTAAAATAGATATATTTAAAAAACGTTTCAGTGGGGGCTGTTGGACATGCTCCTCTCTGGAATATTCTGGATTAGAATGTGTTTCTGGACCCTCAGAGCTTTTTGGATCAGGGGACTGGAGCAATAGCACAGCGGGGAGGGCATTTGCCTTGCACGCGGCCGACCTGGGTTCGATTTCCAGCATCCCCTATGGTCCCCCGAGCACCATCAGGAGTAATTCCTGAGTGCAAAGCCAGGAGTAATCCTGTGCATCACTGGGTGTGACTCAAAAAGAAAAAAAAAGCTCCTTGGATCAGATTATAAAGCATACTACACAGATGGTGGTGGAATATTGAATGTAATAAATCAGTGTGAACAAGTTTATACTTTTTTTTTTAAAGGCATACACAGTTTTCCAGAACTGCCTGTGATTCAATGTTTAGCTCACAGGCAATTGGTTGTCTTAGACGTTTAATCATGTGTCTGCCCCTGTTGATGGGTGAGAGGCCACAGGTAACCTTCCTGTCATCTCAGGTCATGGCGATGGTTGCTGCTGGCATATGCACCATGCCCGGGTCCATCTCTTGGTTCTCATCCCTGACATCAGCTGAGACCCCCGCGGGGGGCTGTCATCCTGCCCCTGTCCAGTGTCCACTGTGTTTCCCCAGCAGGCTTGCTCCTGACATCTGTGTTTCCTCCCACCAGGCATCAGCAACACACGATGATTCTTGTTCCTCTGAACACACCTGGAGTGGAAGTCGTCAGGCCTTTGTCTGTCTTTGGCTACCTGGGTAGGTCCCCATCCACGCGGACACGCGTGAGCTGTCAAGGAGCAGAGGCCAGGCCCTGAAACAAGGGAACCGCTACTGTCTTTCTGGCAGGGACGGGAGACGTGTTCTTAGAAACCCTTGGGCCCTGGCAGCTCTCCGGACAGAACCGCCAGCGGAGCCCAGAGCAGATGAGGAGAGAAGGACAGTGTCTCCCCTGCTCTGTGTCTCCCGGCGGGTGCAGGGCAGCTGGGCTAGTTTCCTGTCTATCCCGCAGGAGGATGGATTCATGAAGGATAGATTAGATCTAGGTACTCCACAGTCAAATCCATTTTTCTCCCTATGTTTACCTACCTTCCTTCCTTCCTTCCTTCCTTCCTTCCTTCCTTCCTTCCTTCCTTCCTTCCTTCCTTCCTTCCTTCCTTCCTTCCTTCTTCCTCCCTCCCTCCCTCCCTCCCTCCCTCCCTCCCTCCCTCCCTTCCTCCCTCCCTCCCTCCTTTCCTTCCTTCCTAACTTCCTTCCTCCCTCCCTTCCTTCCTTCCTCCCTCCCTCCCTCCTTCCCTCCCTCCCTTCCTTCCTTCCTTCCTTCCTTCCTTCCTTCCTTCCTTCCTTCCTTCCTTCCTTCCTTCCTTCCTTCCTTCCTTCCTTCCTCCCTCCCTTCCTCCCTTCTTCCCTTCCTGCCCTCCTGCCCTCCTGCCTTCCCACGCCCTGCAATGCCCAGGGACTCCTCCTGGCTCTGCACTCAGTAATCACTCCTTGCATTGCTTGGGTGCATATGGGATGCTGGGGCTCGAATCCAGGCCAGCCGTGTGGAGGGAAACATCCTACCTGCCGCCCTATAGCTCTGGCCCCTGTTTAGCTTTCTTAACCATGGAACGGAGCTGTTAATAAGCAACGAGAGGTGTTCATTGTTGTTGTTGTTTGTGGGCCATACCCAGCAGGTGAAAGGGCAGCTCCTGGCTCAGTGCTCCTGGGGGTACAGTGGCGAGAGGGAGACTGTGGTAGCGGGGATCAAACCCAGACCTCTGGCGTGAGAAGCACCGGCTGCAGCCTGTCACGCTCTCTCCGGCCCTCAGCGATGCGTTTGGATGACCTGCATGCACAAGTCCGTGCTCTCTCTCCTCGCGTGGGGTTCTGAGCAGGCCCTCTCGCCCGGGTCACTCACCCAGCGTGAATTCCCAGCTCTCGGCAGGAGGTGTCAATGGACATTAATGAACAGTCCTCCCACCTGAGGAGAGAGAGAGAGGCCAGAGCTACAGTCACGGAGACGCGCGAACGGCCTGTGCGGGGGCTGGACAAACCCCAGAAGCGCTTCCTGTACCTCAGTGTCCGCGAGACTCTGACTTGCTCTTGACTGTTGAGTGCGGCCCCGGGAAGCGTTCAAGGGGCTGACGGAAGACTCGCTCACCAGAACCGCTGAAGAGCAGGAAATTGGCCCGTTGGTTAGCGAAGCTAGCGAAGTTGGAAAGATGGGGATGGCAGCTGATGTGCCCAGATTGTCCACTGGGGCTTGGTGGTGTGTGTGTGTGTGTGTGTGTGTGTGTGTCTGTGTGTGTGTGTGTCTGTGTGTGTGTGTGTATATCTGTGTGTGTGTCTGTGTCTGTCTCTGTGTGTGTATGTGTGTGTGTTGGGTGCGGGTAGGACAGAGCAGCAGCTGAAAGACCCCCCCCAAATGCGTTTTCCATATGCCCGGGAATACGGGTCCTTCCCTTGGCTGTGATGTTGGGGTTCTCAATGGGACGGATTCACCAGCGCCTCGAGGCCGAAAGAGACAGCCCGGGAAGGTGGATGGCTCATGTCTGTTCTGACAGGAAAAGGGTGTGGAGTCGGCCGAGATTATGTGCAGAACTCTCGGTGGGGAGGAGCGGGGCGTGCACCCAACAGTGCAGATGTGCTCTCATCTCCGCCAGATGCCAAGAGGCGGGCAGAGCGCGGGCCCTGGGCGGGTGCCGGCTCCCCTCACCGCCTCCTCCGTGGGGCTGTTCTCGTGCCAGCCCGCGGCCTCTCCCCAAAGGCCCTTCCCGCGCCGGCGCCTTGGTTTCCACGACCCTAAAATAAGAAATCTGAGTTTCGCTACTCTTTCCACTGGGGTTTTGTTTTAGTTGTTTTGGCTTGAGGCCCCTCCCGGCAGTGTTTGGGGGCTACTCCGGGCGCTGCGTTCGGGGTTTTGTGGTGCTGGAGGGACCGTGTGGTGCCAGGGATTGAACTGGGCCCCTGTTTGCAAAGCCGGGGCTCTAGCTGTGGGAGGCTCCCCTCCCCCCCTCTCTCCCTCTCTCTCACCACCTTGCTCCACTCCACTCTCCCTCTCTCCCCAGCTCCTCTCCCCTCCCCCCACCTCCAGCCCTACTTTCAGTGTTTGAGAACTTGCAAACTTTTCTCTTTACCAGGCAAAATTTATTTTGGAAATCCATACGTGAAAAAGATCCAAGTAGCTGCCTTAATAATAATGGAGCCCAGTCTTCCTTTTTATTTTATTTTTATTTTTTTGCTTTTTGGGTCACACCCAGCGATGCACAGGGGTTACTCCTGGCTCATGCATTCAGGAATGACTCCTGGCAGTGCTCGGGGGACCGTATGGGATGCTGGGAATCTAACGAAGGTCGGCCTCGTGCAAGGCAAACGCCCTCCCCGCTGTGCTATGGCCCCAGCCCCCAGTCTTCCTTTATAAAATCTTTTTGTGCCACACCCAGCTGTGCTCAGGGCTTACTCCTGGCTTTGTGCTCGGGGATCAGTCCAGGTGAGCCCAGGAGACCATACGGGTACCAGGAGTGAAACCTGGGCCGGTTGCTTGCAAGGCAAGTGCCCTGCTCCTCCACTGTCTCCCCAGTGCCCATCTGTCTTTTTTTTTTTTTTTTTTAATGTCTCTGTACCTTGAGAATGGTTCAGAAACCTCTAGGTTAAATGATTTTCAAACTGGTCTCCCTGGGGTAGTTTTGTGTTTTCTGGGCTGTGGGGACTTCGTGGGGTAGGAATGCAGGTGCCGGAGGAGACGTGAAGTTGTGCTTAAGTAGACAAATGCGTGTGGCTGTTCTGGTGGCAGGGCATGTGACCTGTCTACATTCTGTTTCCCATTTCACAGATCAGTTGCATGGAGGACATTTTGAAATCCATTTTAATCAAGTGCGAGTGCCTGTCACCAATTTAATACTAGGTAAGTGAGGA